>NW_027108587.1:261437-263379 GCF_000696795.3 Halyomorpha halys
TTAAAAATACACCCTAGACTCTTATAATAGTATTTTATTGATGAAAGAACAGTAAAATATAGACATAAAAATAAATTAAATATATACTTTGGACAAGAGTTGAGTGAACACGAATACGCCCTGGTAATCGGTGAACAAATGTCTACAACACTGTCTTAGTTTAACCAGAAAAAGTTTATTAAAACCTCTTGATACTACATTGGGGCTTGGTAAGCAGTTTACCTGCTGTGTTAAGATCTGCTATTTCGCTGCTACAAAATGGGAAACGTTTTACATATACAAGTTAAAGATTGAAGGAATGAAACTAGGTAGGTCATAGTTACGATAAATGTTTTTGGTAGTGAAGTCCACTTCCAGTTTTTCTCTTGCGCTCTAAACACAGTGTAAGATAATAATATATTAACTTAGATAGTAATATAGTAACTTTTCAGTAAACTATTTTCTTAAACCTAATTTAAAAATCATTTTCAATCAGTAATTTTTCCGATTCGGCGCGTACTGAAGACATAAATCCTCGACCAAAATCCTCAAACAATCTTTTAAATATTCTTGAAGATTTGCGTGCAAGCAGTACAGAAAGTAGAACAAACATAAAAAAAAAAAACCTTTCAGGACTCAATTTCCAGTATGAAACCTATCATCATTACGACTAGGAGAAGAGACTCGAATGATATAATTATGATGATTCAAATTTCCAATATAAAATAGTTTTAAAATTTGATTTCAAATGATAATTATTTATTGAAAATGCCTCTTTACATTGAATATTACAGAGTTATATGCGCTTGATAGCTGGAATGTGTTCACGACTGAAATAAACTTTATTTACCATAATTAGATCAAGTCCATTTCGAAATTTTAGAAATTCTCGAAAAAAGTGTATTTTAATTGAGTCTTGAACACCCTGAGTATATGCTGAATTTACGAAACTGCCCGAAGTAAGTTGTGAGGGTTAATATTTATTGGCATTGGTATATAAAACTATCTGTTCCAGTCTTTTTGGAGACGATGGCACAAGAGTAAAATAAAGGTGAGACTCTTCTAATGCTAATGTTTTTAGGAATAATTTTGCGTATTACGCACAACTAAGCCCACGGGTAAAATTTGAAATAACGAATAAGGTTGAAAATAGTAAATTTATTTATATTATATAATTTTCAGTTTTCCTGCAAATCGTCGTTATTGCTTTACGCGACCTGCTTTAGATTTGCGAGTTTTTATAAACATAGTGTATGATTATTTTTAAGCACATATAAATACATTATGCAAAGCATATTATGTTACAATATGAAGAAATTATTGATTATATTTGTTATTATTAATCAATACATATTGTTTTACTTTCCCCCTTAGCTTAGAAATGAATAAAATTGAATAAGAGATTTGATAACACCGCATTCAACTTATTTCATACGCAGTTCGGTATACTATACTTTTTTTTTTTAAATTTTATTAACAATATTCTATATCCTACTTATATTTAAAATATACAATAAAATTACGTTGGTTTTCACCACCCAACAGATAACCTATAAACGTACTCACATGTATCAAAAGATTCCTGTACCAGAGTACCTATGTAAATACTCATATCTAGGTCACACTTGCAAAAAACCTGGATTTGCAATTTCAAAAGTTGCAGCAAAAGACCTTTTGTAAAAAAAAGCGTTTCTGGAGATCTGTTGTGAAAATGTCAAAGGTTTTTCTTTTGAAAGGGAAGAAGTTCTGACAGAGGAGCCCTCATTGTGCTCATAGCAACTGTGCTTTCAGTTCCGTTTAATTACACTAATGCATGTTTTACCGGAACCAGCTCTACGTTAGAAGCGTCTTTCTTTATTACCGGTGAGTTACCTTTGATAAGAACTATATTAAATTGACATTTCAATTTTGCCATAAATTATTATTAAAATTTTATATCAAATTACTAGCCAATTTTAGAAAT
>NW_027108587.1:263598-284775 GCF_000696795.3 Halyomorpha halys
AAA
Source organism: Halyomorpha halys (assembly GCF_000696795.3). Lineage (NCBI taxonomy): Eukaryota > Metazoa > Arthropoda > Insecta > Hemiptera > Pentatomidae > Halyomorpha > Halyomorpha halys. The sequence goes on from NW_027108587.1 coordinate 263,602, forward strand.
ATAAATTTGTAAAAAAATAATAATAACAATAAACCTAATAATTTTTTTTTTCATTGGCGCGACAGACCGTGGAGGTCCAAGGCCTTGCGCGATGTACTTAAGAATTACATCACGCGTTTCCTGCCGAGGTTTTCATAGGGTGGGTCCGTCACTCCCACGCCTATTTTTTTGAGTGCCACCCATTGGCTAACGGGCCTCACTAATGCCCGAGGGGAGATTAAGAGTGAGTATTGCATAATTTTTTTGCTTGAAAAAATCCCGGGTAGGGCCGGGCTCAAACTCGCAATTTATGAAATAATAAATAATAATGATAAATATGTTATTAAAGAATATAAGAAACAAAAAAAAATTAATATTTATAGAATCAATAGAATAAATAACTGACCAATATACTGAAAAAAAAATTCGAAAACCGAGAAAATAAGTAAATAATAATTTCTACCGTAACAGCCGCAGGGAGGAAGTTGCTCTAACCCGCTTGATAATAGGTCACACCTTATCAGAAAACTGCCACCTCCAACGTACCAATATTGTCAGTCCATTTCTCAGGATTAAACATATTTTAGAAGAATGTACTCACTATTTGCAAACAATAACTAGGATAGGACTAATCCCAAAATATCAGAAAGCCTCACAGATGAGGAAGCTAAAGTTACATTAGTGTTTAAATTTTTAAGAGCACCGCGCCTTCTTTCTAAATTATAACTCCTCTTTTATTTGATTTTATTTTTTCTATTTATTGTATTATTATTATTTATTTTTAAAATTTATTTGAATAACCTGCATGTGTGTTTTAAGGAACGTGTTTGTATATTTATGTGTTTTTAACTTAATCATAACATATCAGGTGTTAATAACCAAAAGCTTTTACGCCTTTAAACAATAATAAATAATAAAAATGAAAAAAGTCTATTTAATAGACTTCATACTTCATATTCGTATATTATCACTTTCATAGTTCATAGCAAAACGCCATGCAATGATAGTCTAGGCCTCAGTCTTACAGATAAAGTTGGATTTCCTACATTGTAAGCAATAGCACCTTCAACTTATAACTGAAAATGCAATTTTGTCAAATGGATTTTGATAAATTTATCTATTGATCCCAATTGTAGTCAAAGATAAAATTTACTATTTCTTATAAACGAAAGAGCTGCTATACTAAGCACCTGGTTTGTAACCCATTTTGTACACTCGAACTATAATTATGCAGTAATCTAAAATCATGTATAATTTTATTTTTCAATTAGCCACAATTCTCATGCTTTATCATAGCTAGGAGGAGAGCAAAAATAACACGGATGAGGGATACAGTAAAATGAGAAAGTAAATAAAGTGGCAGAAGAGGCACTTCTGGGTTCTTTCTTTTTAATAGTTTACACGTCATTTGTCGTTAACAATAACCGCAAGAAATCCGCTGATTTTTAATCTGGCATATAACAGGCACGGAAAGCAATATAAAGTAAAAGTCAGGTGCAGTGCGCGCACTATACATTTTCAATAACCACCCCAACTTACATTTCTAAGTTTTGAGTATATTGTAGAATTGCGTTCAAGTTATCGCTGTTATTGTGATTTTCGAAAACAAAATCTAAGACCAGAGAATGCTAACATTTGGAATGGGCGGGAAAAACAGTACAAGACAGAAGATGAGCGAAATAGATTTTTCATTCCATATGGTGTAGAACAATTGAAAATTTTGCTGCCTTTTCTAGAAATAATATCAATGCGGAGTAATTTTTTTAGAGGATTCTTTCGTTATAAAAAATAAAATATATAGGAAGTACATACAAGATTTTATTAGAATCAAGTAGTAAAAGATATTTTCTAAGATTTCTTCAATTTAATAAATAAGAATTCATAATAGAAGGCTGCAGCGAGCTCTTGTACCGGAAGGTACCGCATTGCGGGTAAGGTATTCTGTGCCTTTACAGGCGCTAACATAACTTTCTGGTACTGTATATACTTTGTTACAGGCTATCAAAAACTTATAATTATTAATTGTATATTTTAATAACCATAGAACGGAACATCTTGTAACACTTTATTATTAAATATAATTAAATTATTTATCATTAAATGATAAGGAAACAGAACTTAAATTTTTTAAAACACGAACGATGATTTAATTTAATAATCATACTTAATATACACCGATGGTTAAAAATTTAGAACTACCTAATTAAGTAAATTCGATGCTTTTCGAAATAAATAAATTGATACTACAATGAATATTAAATAAAATTTGAATACAATAAATGAAATGGAAACTATGCAGTAAGTAGCACAGTAAAAAAAATCAAATTTACCTTTAACTAGAGAAGTGAAATTAACAGACAAAACTAGTGAGTTGGTATAATAGTATATCAATATTCTATATATTTCAAAGGAATATCAGTAACCATATATCGGCCCCCTATATTTTTATTTGATATAAATATAGATAATTGAATGTATTTAAATTGAAATTGATTTATATTTTGATATGATTGATTTAAATATAGATTTAATCAATATAAATATCGATATTTAAGATGATACTAATATCTTTAACATTTTCTAATGAATTTAGTACCTGGTTTTCCGAAGTATGTATATTTTTTATTGTTTTCTAGCTTAATGAAAAAAGTATTTTTGTCTTGATTCTATGAGATAGCATAATTTGCTAATAACAAAACATGGAGTATGTGTGATAGGCATCCTTTGCATAGTTTTATTTTTTTAATTTATATTTATTACTTCATATTATTCCAAATAGTTTAATTTAATTTTTATTTGTCAATCCTTACAATATAAAAAGTTTGTAATAAATGTTTCCCCAAAATATTTTTTTAAAGAAGTTTTGATAAAAAAAAGTAATTAATTTTTTAACAATGCTCAGTTTAACTAAAATACAATAGAGTTATTACAAGCTAAAAACATAAAACACTTAGGACCTCTTTGCTGTGGGCAACTCTAAAGGGACGGGATGAATACACAGCTAAGACTGTTATGACCAATTTGCATGGTCCATGCCCAGCATTGTTCAAACTATCCTTTATAGACTAATTCTCTTATTATGTGAAGTGAAGAAAAGTCATTTGATGACGATATCATAATTGTTTATTACTATTATACTTATTACAGAAAGGTGGACAGTCTATGTTGTTATCCTTACATGTAAAATAACTCTTTTTGTCGTTTTTTCGACAAGAATTGTTAGTTTTCGAGAACTGTATCTATGATATTGAAAATGTTTCAAACTGTATCATTGTATTTTTCACGCAGTGGACAGTTTCCAAGATATTGAGTTTGACATTAACAATTAAGGAAACTTTGAGGCTTTTCTTGAACAAAATAAATTGAAAATTTAAATATTGAATGCCAATCCAACTCTTGAATTTCCAATGGAGTGGATTAGTTATTTTATACAGATTTTGTAAGCAATTAAATTTTAAGATGAATTTATATCGAGTACTTATTTGATCCGACGCGTAAATCACCAAATACGGTAAGTAATGTTTTACAGCTTTCAACGATTAACGGCTAACGATGCTGAAAATGAAAAAAAAATGGTTTTATAATTAAATTCACAAAAATGACCCACCTTAAAAATACAGAAGTTTAAATGTTCAGGATTCAACATGACATTTGAATTCTGAAACGGTTTTATTCAGCATTTTTTCTTCTATTTTCAGCCCCATTTGCTGGAAAATTGTTGAAATAATAGTAACAATATAAACTGCAATTATTTTTAGAACAATGCTTATACAGGGTTTTTTGATGATGTTTTAAAGATCATACGCTCAACCACCGGATTTGTTCCTAATTATATATATATATAAGAGGCAGGGTGTACTTAGGAAGAACCCACAGGGTTGACCCACGAATAAAATCTGCTACAGCCGGATTCGAACCCTTGTACAGCTTCCTATCTCTGTCCTGCCCCAACCCTCGAAAATCGTAAAACAACATAAAATATTATTGGTGGGTTATAACGGTTTACGGCTTCAGGATGGAAATTTAAAATAAATAAATAAATTAAACCTGAATGTCACTGCACCTTTAAGGATTTATGATTTGACTATTGCCATTTTCATATAAAATAAAATCTCTTTCAAAACAGTTGTTCATTAATTTTAAAATTGAAAATTATGCAGTAGCAATTATTAGGAAATTTATTGAAAAAAATAATAATGATTTTGGTTCCGCATTTCAAAATCGAATAAATACCTAAAGATATAATGGGAAATCTATTGGTCTGAAATTATTGGGTATATGCATGATTGTGTTCAAAATTTTATTTTAATTTTTTATCTAAGTTGTTTTCTAATTTTATATTTTTAACAGTTATCCGTTAGCTTTTGTTTACTTGGGCCTATTCAGTGGATGATATAGTTATTCACACTGTGAAGGAATTATTTTATTTTTATTCATATTAGCTCACACTTAGTTTTTTTATTGCATTTTTATTATTATTTATTTACTTTTAATTTTTAGTTAATATGTATGTTTGATGTAATTGTAGTGATGATGATGATGATCCTTATCACTAATATTGCCCTTGAGTGTGGCAAATTATATTATTTCAATAAATGTATAATGATAAAATAAAAATGGTTAACAATAAATAAAAAGGAGTGGAAAGCCATTAGTTTGCTATTATTAACAATAATATAGATATTAATATTAAGGATAAAACTATTTCATTATACGGCCCTAACAACAGTGCATAGGTACTAAGCAGCTGGCAACTATGACGCACAACTTATTGATCTGTTTGTTAAAAATTTATCTGAAATCATTTGCTTATAAGGATAAAAAAAAACCTGACATCTATTAGTGATGCACTCAAATTATTAGGTTTATGATAGCTTCAATACATTAGTTCTTTTCAGTATTGATTTTAATATAGTTTATAGCAGAGTTTAAATGAAAAAGTTAACATTATATATGTTTTTGTTTATTATTAATATTTTTATTGGAGAATAATAAAAAAAGCAGCTACAATCATGGTCTTCAATGAGTATCAGAGCTCTTTTTTACATTTCATACCATAAAGTAAGTCTTGAAAGAAAAAAAAAAAAAAATTAGATGATATGTACAAAAAAATAGTAATAAAATAACATAACAGAATATATTTTTTAAAATGTGTTAATCAAATTGAATACGTGAATATATTATTAAGTAAATGATTTAATTTATTTTATTTTTAATAAATCCAGATTTTACGTAACTAACTAAATAGGATACTAAATTTGAATTTCAAGCAGGACATGAAAAAAAATTAAGTCCTAAGAATTGAAATTTCACCTTCCCTTACTGTCTGTTGTCCAATTTGTGTCCGAGCATAATCAATTTAACTATAAAACCGATTTCGAAGAAACTTTCAGGGATTGTTCGGTTGGTACCAAGTTAGAACCATGTAGGTTTTATCATATTTTATCAGTACTTTTACTTATGAATAGGTAAACGTATTTTCCACGGCACACTAATATTTCGAAAACGGCTCGTACAAATTCTAATATCAATTTCATCAGATTTCGTTAACTACTTTCGCTTACGCATGAAAAAAAATCCTTTATGAATACAGCTATATTTTAACAATGGTTTTTAAAAAAACACATATGCATATGTACAGTGAAACTTATAAATAACGAACACACATGAGTAAGATGTTTTTGTTTGTTATGTAGAGCTTTCCGTCAAAAAGAGTTAAGTATAAAAATTACAAAATTAAATAATAACAATTTTTATATATCGTAACTTAAGCTTTGATATTCGAAAAAAATAGTATAAAGCTTTTTATACTATTTTAAAAAAAATTCAAAGCATAATGTAAACGATCAAGTCTCAACAATCGCTTTTTAGGAAACAGATATAAATTCTCATACTACTGCAGTTCTTTCGAAGAACCATTTGACATTCTAGGGAACTAAATAAAACTATGTTAAAACTAAAAAAAAAAAAAACTTTTCGAAAATATGTCTAATCGTAAGAATGGACTGACAATATTTGCACGTTGGAGGTGGCAGTTTTCTGATCAGGTGAGAGTGCGTGAGGAGAGGATGACCTATTCCCAAGCGGGCCAGAGCAACCTCCTCCCTGGCAGAGGTTTTTTTTTGGTGTTAATATTTAGAAATCTTAAATATTTGAATTAAAATCATAATGACCCCAAACATGCTTAGGCCAACACAAAATTTATTAATTATAAGTAATTGATTATTGGTTATAAATAGTAACTGGCTATTATACATAGAACATTTAACGATCTAATTCGGTTTCTCTTGGAATTTTAGCCTGGTTTATTTTTGAGCCCGGTAGAGAGGAAATTATCGATTACGGAAGCCCCACTATAAATCTATTATAGGTTTAGACACGCTCCCTCAGGCTTGTTAAAATTTTTTGGGGCATTTTAAGAGTTCTGTTAAAAAAAAAAAAAAAAAATCACATACTTCTGATAATCATTTATTCGTTATGTTTTCTTTTTATTTAAATAAAAATCTGCAGACACCGATATTCCAGGATATTATAATATAGTCGTATTTGAAATTACGGAATGATACTTTGAGGAAGTCATGAGAACAATGTTGAAATAAGAGACGAAAAATAGATTTAGGTAATTTTCAATAAAAAATGAAGACATGGTCACAGTTTTTATTTTCACCACCAGGACTATAATATATTACAATTAAAATTATATGAATGTTTACAACATTAACGAAATAATTAGTCAGTGGCTTCATTGATTATGATTGATAATTTAAATAAGTGCAAAGTAGAAGATAAGAGGGAATAGTACATCTCAGGTCACATGGAAAACATTAATGAGACATTCATAAGGTTTGTATTAAATGATATAATTTACTTTTAAGATTGAAGGCTTTATGATACTTAAAGCCGTGAATTGTCAACCGATTAGTTTAAGATTGTAGATTACTAAACTTTAAATGTGAAAATTGTTGTACACACATTCGTTTGATGAGTACAAGATTAGAGTATATACTCCGGTAGTAGGCACTTAAATAAAAATATTCAAATTTTATAGCATTACTGTGTTATGTGACTTATTGTTTGATATTTAATACTCGTTTATAGTACGATAAATTTCTATCAATTTATTTTATATTGTACACTAATTAACGAGTCTAACTTTTTAAAACTGAATTAACCTTACATTAGTTTATGCACCAGTATGTGTATTATTGAAATGGTCTGATCGGGTATAAATGAGGAATTTTCAAAAACATTTCCCCATAAGTTACAATAATTATATTTATTTGAAAAAATAAACAGTTATCATTGTTAAAATTATTTATCAGAGAATTTTATGGAGAAATAAAGAAGAAACTGATTCGAACAAGAAAAGCCGATATTAAAGACTTTATTCTTAGCAGGAATTTCATTTACATTTTATGTTCGTTATTTCCACTTTGAATGCTAGTTTATCAAATGTTGCTTTTATATATCTATTAAAACTCCAATCTCTTACATTTTGACAAGGAATCAAATACTTCTTTAGTGTTAACAGGATTTTGAATGGCCAGAAAAATGAACTGTTAGTTGTCCTTATAAAAGCCAAACGTAAAATAAAATAAAAGTTGTTTATGTAGAATTTACAAATTTGTACAGACAAAAGGAATAGTTTCCACATCTAGTAAAATTATATAAAGGATGATTTAAAATATAAAGTACAAAAAACGCTAAAACCCAAGCTTATCTCTTTACGTCACCGAGCTAAAACCATGCCCACGTACAGAATTTTCTGTTATTAGCTTAAATAATATTTCAATGACTACAGAGATTTTTCTAAAAATGAACTTTCAAAATAACAAAAAAATCAAGTGCCTATAGAGCCCATTACTGGTGCATCTATTTTAATTATAATTAAAAATTCTTAAGTATTTCTAGGAAAAGTTGCCGATTAGTACGTTATTAAATTTTTTTAAGTACTGTTATGTTGTAAATGATTATGTTTCCATAGTGAGATCAAAATAACTTTATGATTCATTACTTGTTCTTTTTTTTTATCTAGTTCAACAATAATTAATATTATAACTGCAAATTGGTTGAACAACATTATTCAGCATGACCTTGTATATATATTTCTAATATGCTCAGTAAAATTATCTTTCATACTTTTCTTATCTATAAACAGCCAGATAATAATATATGTATTAAGCGGACAGCACCGAGTGTCAACCACTAAGTTTTCCTCCCTATATGAATTAGTCCTGCCAAACCCAAAGCCGATCTACGACTAATAGAAAATAAAATAAATATACATCAAAAGCTATGTTTGTACAATAGTTCATAAGCTTAAATACTTTACCTATTCATTTTTATAAACAACGCATGAATTTTTATTTATTTATTTTCTTTTACTTAGACCAGATTTACTAAATGTATTATAATGTACAGTTGTAAATAGCAATAAATAAATATTTAAAAAATTTAAAGAATTTTTATTTTTTAAATTTCGTATTGATGTTTTAGATTTTTTTTTGTTGATGTACAGAAATATACATATTTATAAAGAAGGAATCGTTTACAACGTTACCGGTTAAAAGAAAGGACCTCTTGTAGCATACTAAATCTCCAATTCCGTAAAATATCATAGGGAATAAAGGATTTTTTATTAATAGCAAAAAACCGTTTATAATGAACACATTAGTTATAATTAATATACTCTCAGAAGATGTGGTCGGTTATATTGTACTAGAGATGAGTTACATCTAGTCGCCTGTAATTCTAGTAATTTGATACTTTTTGGAACTCTTGGGAGACACTAAGTAATGGAATTATTATGAAATATTCATTTAACACAATAACTAAATTAAATATAGTTATTATGGATTAAAATCAATTGTTATCATACTACAATTATCAATTTTAAAAAGTATATTAGAGGTGATTTTAAGGTATAACTGTCCACCATAAGCGATATGTTCCTTACATTCAACACTGCTTATAACGTACAACATCTGAAGATCCCCTTAAGTTCATTATAACAAGATTTATACCTACAGTAATAAAAAATCATGAGAATAAATATATTACCGTAATTACTATTGAATTGATAAATATATTTTTCTGGTAATACTCAAGTTGACTTTAGTACTCGTGAATGAGCACATATTAACGACTGAAATAAAAATCGAGGAAAGGCTGAGGTTAAAGATTAAAAATTATAATGAAACTTTTACGCAGTGCTAGTTTTGACTGCAGCAGAATAAGAGCTAGACATTTTTTTTTTTTTTTTATCTTGCAGCATTATTCTTGCGCAAAATAGAAAATACTATTCTCGTTTGTTTGCTTCATTACTACAAAGGCAGGCTGCCAGATCTGCAGCGAAAACTTCTGATTTATGATCTAGAAGGATGACTCTCGGTTTCCCTTTGATACATTTTCTATCTCGACATTATAAATAAAATAATTTTAAACGAAAAAAATGTTTTAAGAGCCAGAGTTTCTTAAGATGGATATCAGCGGGTACTGTACAATACTATTCTTTATGTAGGTGTTAGATACTAGCTTACTTTAGAACTCACTTCGTAGTTAAAAATGAATTCCATGCATCTCAGTTTTCCAAGATAGATGAAAGAAACCGCTCGTCGATCCTAACTAAAATCAGTACTTACTAAACAAATATAATTTTTTTGTTTTAATATCTTTATTGAAATTTACAACTGTATATTACATAATACATTTAGTAAATATTATCTTAGTTAAAATGGAGTGTTACAGGCGTGTAGAGCAACTACCGATTGGTACCACTCTAATGACATTTTACATTAGCTGATCTCGTGCCCATCTTCTTTTCAGGCGCCTCGGAGGATTGTCAGGAATGGAAGAGGATGCAAGGTTAGAAACTAACGGGTTTGGGTGGTTAGGGAGTTTATAATGGAAGGAGTGATTTCTGGTTTGGGCTAGATCGGTTACATGGGGAACATTAAGGTCTTTATTTGTGATTTTAACAAATATAATAAACTTCTATTTTATTACCGAAAAAAACGTAGAATAATCATGTTTGATCGCTTATAATTGCATGTAATTAAATCTTATCATACCATTTATAAATTATTACAGTTACATATTCGATTATTATTGCCATTCTGTTGAAGCTTAAGTAAATAAACGTGAACAGGTCTTTTGTTAAAATAAAATGAAAAAAAAACATAGCTATTTGTGTTTTGGGACAACTTTATTTTGGCGGGTTAGATATTTGATACGTATTTACCTTATAACAGTATTAAAGTATAGTTCAAATTTAGTGGTTTAACTTCAAAGGAGAAATTATAACAGATATTTCGAAGAAGTTCGATTGCAATCGACAGATTATATTCAATAATTTATACTGATTTCCAAATCTGATACAACAATAATAAAATAAACTATTTTTACATATTAATATTTTTCTGTTTAAATTTCACTTCCAGCCAACGCCTAAACATCAGGATAGATAATAATTAAAATAGTTATAACAATAAAATCTCACAAAATATTTGAAACCTTCCAAAATGGCCTAAAGAAATAGTATAGGTTTGTTTCGACTAAACATATTTTGAATAAATACGCATAAAAGAAAGATGAATTTTTAGCATCACCATATTTATTATTACAATAGAGTTAATGCTTATATTTTATATTAATTCCTGTTTCTAATTTTAAATCAAATGGAGTAAATGATATAATGTGATAAGTTTATTAATGTTTTATTTAAATTATTCTAAGTTATGGGAAGTATGAAAACATTTTGTTTTCTATGATGTTAGAATCAATATGTTCATAAATTCAATATTCATTTAAATTATCCCCAATGTTTTATATTTCTTATTCTAATCTCTTTGTCGCTTAAGTTTTCTCTTATTTGACCTAGTTCTTTGTTATACTGTTTCTTGGTGAATTAAGTTGTCCAAATTCAAAATGTTTTACTTTATACTTTATTTATTTATTATTGTTTTGAGCCTTAAATAAAGTTTTTCTGAACAGTTAAAGAAAAAAATAAATTCCAATAAATCTTTCTTTATTTGAGAATTAAAGATATTTTATAAAAAATCTTATTTCATCTACTTTTGCAATTACCAGAAGTAACGAGTAATAAATAATAAAAAATACACATTCATTTAATAGTTTAACACTAAAGTAGCCAAAGGTCGCCTCAAATGACGTCTGGTTTGGCTCCTATTGAGGACAAACCAACAATGAAACAAGATGGTGAAGATTATGACTTTGCAGACCAAAATGGTCAATGTTTGTCCAAGGTTCATTTTCCCTGTTTACCAATTCTACATTTAGAAGACTTTTGATCGTTTCTAAAAATTATTGTTTATTTACTTGTTTCAGCAAGGAACTTATATTTATTTATATTATTTTTGTAGAAAAGGTGTTATAGGATATTCACTGTCTATTTAATGTATTGAAAAATTAATTTAAACACTACTTGAAATTAAAGTATACACTTATGACATTATTATATTTTTTAAAACCTTAAAACTTAATTGATAAATTTATTTAGTACTCATTGGATTAAGTGGACTTTCTTAAGACTGTTTTAATTAATTTAATGAGCTGTATAATATAAACGTGCGGTTTATATTTAAAAAAGATATATAAAATAAGTATTTAAAACAATTCACACAGTCCTTTTTTTTCAATAAATATTTAGTTATGTATATTACTTTTGCTATATTAGTATTTTGATCATTTATAACTTATAATTATCAATTATATAAATTTATGGTTCCTTTTTTTTTTTTTTTTTTTTTCAATTTTAGTAAGTGTTAGTGTGGTCTATAAAGGGTCTGTGTTTCTCGAAATGGCAGCAGTGGCGTCTGCATACGTCGCAGCTAGTATGTTGTCATTTGACGGTAAGTCGTTTGTGAATATGAGGAACAGAAGTGGGGCCAGGATAGAACCTTGAGGGAAACCTGCAAATATTGGTTTCATTGATGAGTTCATTGAAATCGATTTAATGTTATATTTTACATTTCTCAGTCCTGCCATTTAATTAAAAAAAAAATTTATTTCTATTCTTTAATGGGGTGGTACTATTACATTGTAGAATGTTCAAAACGTCTAAATATCTTAAGAATCGATATATGATCAACGATCGATAGTTAGAAATCTTAACTTACAGGCGGTAGAATTGTTGCTACAGGAACTCTTGTTAGAGTGAGAAAAATTAATTCAGTGTTTTCCAACCTTTTCTCTTCAATCAGAAGCATAGTTGAAGACAAATCTTATGAGTTCAAGTTCGTTTCATTGGGTGGAAATAATAATACAATCCTGTAAACACTAAAATCGCCTGAAAGGAATCATAAAGAAAATTAACATTGATCCAGCTGGAAAGCGACAATAAAGTTAATAATCTCTCAGAAAAAAATTAAAGTTTTTTTTAAATTACATTTACGAGTAAAGAACCTGTTATTAAGAACAAAGATACGTGTTATTAAGAATACCTTAACAATATAAAAACATTCAGAATTAAATTAAAAATTTCTAAAATTAATCGTACTAAAAGTTACTCGCCCTGATACTGGTGAATTTTTTAAAAATATCTTATTATCAGACTGAAAAATTTGCATCCAGTTTATCTACATGGAGATATTTGCATCTGGACAACTGGGCAACTCCACCTTGTTCAATGAAATTTGTCTTAATTATTTAACGAAAAAAATTCATAATTGTTTTTACGATTTCAGAAATATATACTATAACTAAAACTAATCAACAGAAGGAAGTATTAAACTTATTTTCATGATAAAATTCGAATAAGTCTTTGGATGAATTAAATGTGAAGGCATTTTGTTCTGAACATTAAAAAAAAAAAAATACTCCAAGAATTATTGGACATTTTTTAACATTTGCATATACTTACTTATTTTAGATAATTGACATTAATTTAAACATGAAATTAAAAATTTAAATATAATAATATAACAGGAAAGATATTTACATTATATGATGCCTTAACTCATCTCTGAGTAGATATGGATAAAGAAAATGTATTATGCTTGGAAAGGAAGTAAATTTAGATTGTAAAAAATTACATCGCACGTGAATTGGTTTATTCTTTTTTTTTTAAACCATTTTAATTACATTATTACTATGGGAAGATTGTTGCCTGTTAATAGAGAAGTTGTCTAAAAGATATATAATCTGAAATATTAAATTATTTATATATTTAATTACCGAAAAATGACTTTGAAAGAACATTAATCACTTCCGTTCTTTAACACAAACCATCAATATATCATGCAAGAAGATATATTCCGTTAAGTCAAGTTCCTTCACGCAATGTATTGTAGTGATCCATTATTCAAAATCCATCAATACAAGATCTGATGCTTGAGGTCTTCATCTGAATAATTAATTGTCACTACCCGTGATACTATATAATTTACTACATTTTGTAATAAAATCGATAATCACGATTTTGCTTTAGCATACCAACAAACGGTTCAATTTTACGTCACAGCTTTATTTACACGAATGTCATATGTTTTAGACCAGTAGTTCTGCCGATTCTTACACATTTGAGCATAATTTATATATATTAAGCAAATAGAATTAGATTTTTCATCTGTTCTGTTAGACTTTTTCAGTTATTATGGTCCGACTATAAAAATGTTAAAATTTATTCATCAACTTCAGTAACTAATTATTATTTTGTAGTTTTGGTATAAAAACTATTAAAAAAAATACACATTAAATAGTTAAGAACTTGGATTAATTTCTAATTGAAATGATAAAAAAGAGACCATTTGATTCCACCTCATTAGTTGTATCAGTAAATTCTATTCAGCTACAGGTTAATTTAATTAAATTTCTTTGCACTATGTTCCTCACATATTGTTTATAAAATTAATATTTCATGTTGTTTGTTGTATTAATGAATGAAATGTTTGAAAAGTTGATTTATTGAAAATCTATTTTATATTCGTTTGATTTATTCTAAAATACTTATTTTTAAAAACATTTATAATTTTGATTTACTATGGAAATTACTTCTTCAGTAGCTTCTGAGTTCTGAGTAGAATGAATGGACTCCACTGTCACTGACTCTTTATTTTATAGCTATATCCAGCCCGTGCATATCTGGGATTAATCTCATTCTCTGAGTATACTGTGTAATTTTTCACATTAAACATGAAGATAATGGTCACAGTGTGGACAGGAAAAGATTAATTACGTCACACGTGTAAGAACGTAGCTTAAAGGACAATAAATATTGTGTCTTGATGTTTCTTAGAAGTTGAACCCTCTACATATAGTACAAGAGCCGGGAAGAAAAAAAGGCAGTTATCTCACCCCAATTTTTGATTACTTTAATGAAAATTATGTATAATTACTAGTCAAAATTGATGAATCTCCCAATCATAGGTAGGAGGAATAACAAATGGCGGCTGTTTCAAAACCTTAAAAAAATATTAATTTTTCAGTCGGAGCTCTAAAAACTACCAACAACACTAGAAAATGTAAGAGAACATTATTTAAAGAAGAGTAAATTTGCTGAAATATTAGCCCTAAAAGAGATATTTACGTCCAATAGTTCTCGAGATATAGCTTTTTAAAAAGCAAAATTTCTTAAAAATCTACTGAAAAATTAATAGTTAGTTAATTTATTACGAGAAATATATATCTCAGGAACTACGTGACGTACAGATGTCTATTAGCACTCAAATTAAAGCTAGTTTAATGGACTATAAAGAAGTTTATGACCTTTACCTTCGTAGGAATAGTATTTTTATGATATTGATTTATAGTTGTTCGGACAATAAGTTTGATTTATGAAAAACTTCATTTTAGAAACCATTGGAGGTATAGATGTCTGCCAGCGCTCAAATTAAATCAAAGCTAGTTAAATTTACTACAAAATAGTAATTATATTTATCTATGCAGGAGTAGTTAGTTTTATGATATTTGACAAAATAAACTCACAAAATGTTAATTTCTAGTTGTTCGTATAAAATGTTGGATTTTGAAAAAATTTAACTCTAGATCCATAAGACGCACATATATCTGCCAACACTGGAAATAAAGGAAATTTAACTTAGTATAAAGTAGTTTATGACACTTATCTTCGTAGGGGTAGTAGTTTTTATGATATTCACATTTGAATATGAATTTAGCAAAGAAAATTTGTCTGAACAACTATAAATCAATTTATTTTACCAAATTTCATGTAAACTATTACTCCAACGAAGATAAACATCATAAAATACTTTATAGCTCATTAAACTAGCTTTAATTTGAGTACTAATAGACATCTGTACGTCAGATGGTTTTTGAGATATAATTTTTTAAAAACAAATTCACTAACTACTGATCTTTCAGTATGTCACATACAACATTTTTATGAAATGTAGCTTTTTAAAAAGCTATATCTCAAAAACTATGTAACGTAAATAACTCTATTAGGGCTCATATTTTAGCAAATTTACTCTTCTTTAAATGACATTCTCTTAGGTTTTCTTGTGTTGTTCCTACGTTTTAAGATATAGAGCTCCGAATGAAAAATTATTTTTTTTGATCGCTTTGAAACATCCGCCATTTTTTATTCCCCCTACCTATACTTGACAGACTCATCAATTTTGACTATTAATTATACATAGTTTTCATTAAAGTAATCAAAAATTAGGATGAGATAACTTTTTTCTCCTCTTGGGCTCTTGTACTAATAGAGAAAAGCAAAGGTTCTTCATTTAAACAGATAATATTTTATCTATTGATCATATGGTCCAATCATTTTCCATTTTAGTTTATTTTCTACAATTGTATTGGGACGAATAAAACTACCTTTTGACTATAATATCCCTGATGGTTGGAATTATAAGGGTTGATGGGCTTAGGTCAGAAGAAATAAAAAGTAACTATCTGAAATGGCAACACTTTGATGATATATTGATGCCGGTGATTATGAAAACATTGAACAACCTGCACGCAACCACTTCGATGACGCGATGACCTTTACACGCCTGCTTTATATGGGCAAGTTTTCACTAAAGAAAGTAAATGACGAATAAAGTAAAATTACTAAATATATAATAATAAGGTAAAGGTCAGGAATAATGTGTTAACCTTATCCATATGATTATTATTTGGGAGCAATTATAATGAATAATTTTATGGAATATGACATATGAACAATTTTTAAAATTCAGTCAAATTATTAAATTAGTTTATTTTTATTTAATTGCTTGAATTAAGAGATTAGTTAATAGACCTATTAATATAATTCGTTTTTGGAGGATTGTTATAATAGGTCTATCAATAAAATTGGTTTGAAATGCAGAAGAATCTTCTAATTATTTACTGATTATGTTATTCTAAAAAAAAATTATTTTTTTTTCACATAAAAATATTAAAATTATTTCCTTTAAAGTGTAATTTTCCTCTTCTTTTAAATTGCTGGATTAGATAAATTACTAGTTGAAAATTCTTAAATTGACCAAAATGATTTATTTAAAATATTCCTCTAGTTTCGCTTACGTAAAAAGGTATTGCCTAATCTGGATTATCTCTATAGGAAGTCTGGTGAGTCAATTCATTTAAATTTTTTGAGGTTAATGACTTCCAATTTGGAATTCTTGTCAAGAAAAGGACAAGAGGAAACAAATAGTAATAACAATAATAAATTTTTTTTTAAATTACAATACATACCAGGCTTTACAAATAAAACTTAAAAACACTGACAGAATGTGACCATATAAATATCAGAACCGGTTTATACAACAATAATAAATTAGAGAATATGCTGTCAAACATGAAAGACAAAGTTGATAAGATGGAAAAACTAAATGCAATTTATAAGATAGATTGTAAAAATTGTGAAAAAGTATATATTGGTGAACCATCTAAAAAACTGGAAACTAGGATTAAGCAACACATCAGCAATTGTAAAAACGCTAAAACTATAAATTGTACAACTCTGGCCTATCACAGCATAAAAATGAACCACGAATTCAATTTTGAAAACCCAAAAATAATAGATACAGCACAAAATACAAAATCAGAAGATTTCTAGAAACTATATATATAGGTAACCAAAACACAGTAAACTATAAAACTGACACTAAACACTTAAATACACATTACGCCGACATTATAAATAGACTTAAAATAAAAACATAAAAATCAGATGAAATAAACGGGTTTATGTAAAAAATCACTAAGTTAATGCTAAATACAAAACAGGACTTGTAAAAATCAGGGAGGTAACCAAACAGCACACTGGACATGAGATAAGGTCCAAAGAGGTAGTAAGGAAATATAGAGTGATGGCTGTGCTAAGGAGAAGTGAAGATGCACAAAATGTTGACATGATTTCCCATATGAAATCATGAGGTGAATATTATTGTGTAAATTAAAATAAATAAGGATGAAGACTGTTGTTATGATAGTTTTGTTATTGTTTTAGGTTTTAAAGTGCATGAATATGGGACAGTGGTCCCGTAACGTTGTACAATTTTATGAATATTTAATAAATATTTCATTCAAAATGGTAGTCATTAACCTCAACAAATTTAAATGATGTATTGTCTATTTTAGTAATCCGATCGGTTTGATAGTGATTGCTCGATTAATTTATTTTATAGCATTATTGACGAGAGAAGTCCGTCAGCCCATATCTATTATCTCTTCATCAATAAAAATGTATTACATAATAATCAATGTTTTTCTGTTTTACTATTTTTGTACCTTTCTAGACCTCCACCCAAACTATCTCCTAACAACCAATTAATTAAGATCAGTATTAAGTGTTAATATAATATTTTTTAGTTTTTCTTATCTGTGGTGTATTGCTCCAGAGGCGTGGAAAAGTACAAGTTATACAAATTAAAGTGTTTTTTTTATTATAGGAAGACTTTTTTCCGGATATTAATGTAATGAGAAATGGAGGTAGGATATGAGTTCATATCAGTCATAATAACTAAAAAGCTATAAAATTAAATATCATGTTTACGTCCATTATATAACGAACCACAGGACTTTATTCTTTTCCTGTTTAAAACACAACTAAGAGAACTAAACCCAGTTACATTCTAGATCATATATTGTACTTGACACACTAGCCTGCCTTGTCAAAGGCGTTGCATACGTTTAGCCTCCTTGCTGAGAGATGGATGTAGATGTGAAGGCATTACGATGTAAATATTGTCGGCGACCTAGCCCTGTCTAGGCTATACTAGAGCAGCGGTGTTAGCCCTTTACTTAAGAGACCGAGTGACATTGCTCCTGTTTCTGTTTACGATGACATCATTCGAGCGGTAATAAACCAGTCACAGCACATTATTGATAGATAGGTTTATTTATTGATAGATATTATAATATGCTACACAGTTGTGGGCAATAGGTAATAGTGATGAATGATCTCATACATACTAAAAAAAAATAAATAAATAAAATAAAATAAAATAAATTTAAAAAAAAACTCTTTAAATATATACAAACAAAAGAATAGACAAGATGAACATAATCAAACTATCTGTATGAAAAATAAATAAATAAAATAAAATAAAATAAATTTAAAAAAAAACTCTTTAAATATATACAAACAAAAGAATAGACAAGATGAACATAATCAAACTATCTGTATGAAAAATAAATAAATAAAATAACATAATGATAAAATAATATATACAACATTTACACAATCGACCTGAGGATCCCTGAGCCCACTCTATCCCCCACGTGTGAGGGGTAGAGCAGAGCTCAAAAGATCCCAGTGCATCTCTCTCGCCGCATCACAGGTAACAAGCACATTATTAATGAGGAAAAAAGTTATTAATGATTCGAAAACTGTGTTGGATAAAAAATATAATTTAACATAAAAAAAAAAATAAAAATATATGATTACATTTAAATTTTAGTCTCATTTTATTACTTAAAATTTATTATTTCATTTCGAATATTTGAAATTCAAGGCATCTGTTAAATCACTTGCGCTATTATTAAGTTATATGTATAGCCAAAAAAAGTAGAGTAAATTAGATGGAATTTCTAATTTGTACCATATTTCGATATTATGTTTAGTTTTTGTGAATTTAGTAAGTAGTGTAGATACAAACGAAAACTGATCAGCGAAGAGTTAGGATTGAAATGGAACTATATTCCTTTCAAAGCGGTGCTAACACCCTCATTGTCCTGACAGTTTCTTAACATTTCAGTAAAATATAAATAGGAAGAATTAACAAAAAAAAAAATTAAAAAAGGAAGTAAAATGAAACAAAAGAAGGTATACATATAAAAAGTACACGTTATTATTGTTTGCATATAACCGTTTAAATAATTAAATGGAACCTTCAGATTGCTGATAACATGTCAATCAACGTTATGCCAGATCAGACAAGATAAGAAGTGAAAAATATAAGGTAACATAACTACAGATCCACAATTGCACAACTCAATTTAACATCCAATAATAAATAACCTATTATATTATTATTGGATAGGTATATTATTTTGTTTTTGATTTTTTTTTCACTTTCTGGGTATGATAGCAGACTTCATATTTCAACTTAATTTTTTAAAAACTTTAATGTTACTTCAATAGTATATTTCTTCTTACGTTTCTGACCGTCCATCTTCAGATACTCTAAAAATACACGTGCACTTTATCATTACATTTAATTTCTTACATTTCGGATTCATAAACCTTCTTGAAAAATGGCCAAAATTAATTTCATGAGGGCGTGAATAAGAGAACTCACTAGACAAAGACATTACCTAAAAAAGCCATAAACCAAAACAGATATGTGTTCTTCGATTGTTTAGTTATCAACATGGAGAAAAGAGCATAAAATAAAGAGAGTAAGCTGACAAGAAAAGTGAAGTCAAAAAAGCAGAGGTGTAGGAGCCAATCCCTAGCTGCTTTCTGTATGAGTTTAGATTACAATGTCATTCCTTGTAACCTCAACTTAAACCTAAGCTCGGGGAAGGGTGGAGAGAGGCGTGGCCAGTCCCAATTTTTGGCTTCACGTTTGCTTTGAAGGGAAGTAGGGTCACTGTAGGGTCAAGACGTATTAAAACAGCATATTCGCCATCATGTCCAATATTAAAATAAAATCTCACCAAGATTTTTATTTAAAATTCACAGCCTTTGATCCAGATTTACAATCATCTTTAAAGCACTCCAGGGGCCGTCCGTAGACCAGAGGTTACGCACTATGTCTATCAGTCTGAGCGTCGGTTCGAATCCGGTCTCTTACGTT
Organism: Halyomorpha halys; assembly: GCF_000696795.3. NCBI lineage: Eukaryota > Metazoa > Arthropoda > Insecta > Hemiptera > Pentatomidae > Halyomorpha > Halyomorpha halys. The sequence continues at coordinate 283,797 of NW_027108587.1, forward strand.
CACTTCTTTCATTAAAAGGTGGTCTCACAAAAATGAAAAACTTGACCTCCATCATGTTTAGAATAGGTTGATCACCTGTAGATAACTGGGCAAATATCACTTTCGCTGTGGATTGCCTTAAAAAAATAAATAAATGTACTCATGTTAAAAATGTCATTCGGTGAAAATAGTAATTTAAAATAACATTTATTTCTCGGATTTACTGAACACCACTCCATGAATTCAGAAAAACATCACCCTAAGCCCAACTGAAATTACATATTACTCTGTATATGCCTTGGACGTGATTACGCCCCGAAAAGTACCACTTTATGAAATCAATTTTTTATGATTTTTTCCAGTAAGGCTTCAGCAAATTTGATTAAGCTCGGTGAATCAATGAGAAATCAACTGATATTAATTAAAATACAGGTCTTATTCCAATTGAATCAGAAGAAAGTCGAGACAGCCTGATCTCTACCGGTTATCATGCGTTTGTTATAGCATTGTATCCTTGGCAGGAAAAAAGCTAATATTCTTTATTTCCGTCTCGAGAACCCTTAATATTTATTTTATAGCAACAGATAAATAAATGAATGGAATATGGTCCGGGTGCGGTAAAAAAAAAACTCAAATATTAGAATTATACTATTTTATACCGATAAATAAAAATGTTTCCTTTTTCTCGTCTTAGATTTTTTTTGTGAAAAATCTGGATAATCCCCTGAAGATTTTTCTATATCTACAAAAAATATCATTAAAAATTATTAGGGATTAATATTTTATCATAAATTTAGTCTTAACGGAATAAATAAAAGTTACAATACAATAGTTTTTGAAAAATAGTTAACAAGGCAGAAAAGTCAAAGAAACCTGCCTTATTGAATAAATTAGTTTTCTTACTGAATTGTTTACGTAAAAAATTTAAAAATGTTAATTTTAATTTCTTTCATAATTAAAAAAAATGAAGTAAATATATTAGTTAAGTGAATAGATTTTT
>NW_027108587.1:288851-293179 GCF_000696795.3 Halyomorpha halys
CGGGACCTTCTAGTTTAAATTAATGTTTGAAGTACCACCAATGGGTGGTTCCTTCCCAAGATTTTCAAGTGTATATGAAACATACTACATATTTACCTGTTGTATTATTTTGTACAGTTGTAAATTACAATAAATAAATAATAAAAAAAAAATTATTAAAAAGAAAAAAAAAATTTTCCGTCTTGAAATTATGGCAGGGAGGATCCTTAATCTGAAGTATTTGTGGTATATGGTACATAGAGTTTAGATCTTTCTGATTAGATTTCTTATTTATTTTATTTTCGAATTTACAGAATAGAACAAATTTAAAAAGAATAGATATAATCCATAACTTGAAATGACATTGTGAAAGTGATACTATAATTGGTTACTGATGTTATGTTGGTTTGAGAGGAATTCCTTACCAGTAAAATTTAGATTTCACAGAATGGAGTTCTACTTTTCTATCCTATAAACTAATAAGTCACAATACATCATCTAGAAAATCCTATGCCAGGTAACACAGAAATGTAGGCACTTCTCTTTTCGTAATAAAGTTAACATATTTTTCCACACAAACTTTTGGGAAACATAAAATAAATATTTACACGACGATTCTTACCAAGTTATTTTCCTTTCTGATACTCCAATAAAATTATTTTGACATTAAAGTCGATTTAGGGAGTGTTAATAATTTTATTTAATTTTCATATAAATCCAGAAGAACAATCTGGAAGAGCTAAGCTGTTAAAAGATTTTATTTTAACTAAATTGAAGATTTTAAGTTTAGCTGTAAATTTCAAAATAAACCAAATCTTAATACTTCATCGATTTGTTTGAAATTTTTTGTTTGGTTTTTTCCAACCTTAATAATTTTATTCCCTGACTTGGAAAGAGGTAAAAGGTCATTTATTAAAACAAAACAAATAAAAAACATCGGAAAATAAATAGTTGAAAACTATTTTGTTCTTTTTTGACAGCAACCCTGACAATCTTCTTCATATTTTAAAAACAAATAAAATTTAAACAATTTCTTCACTATTATTATTTATAAGTTAACAAAATGAAGATTTATTCTTTTGTATATTATTGTATTTTGTCATAATTGTATTTTATAATTGATAAAAGAGATTATGAATTGGTCTGAATCGATCATATTCAGTTTGTGTTTCTTTTTTCTTTCAATATTTCTCAGAATTCAAGATAAAATAAAAAATTTAATAAGTAATAATTTTACGTAATTATTTCTGAATAAAGATTTGATGTAATCAAAAGACGCATATTTTTCGATAAATCTATAAAAGGGTTCAATCATAATACCCCAAGGATATTTAAAACTATTTTTAATTATTTAATAGAGGGATAATGTGTTAGAGCAACAAATGAGATTTTTATTTTGTTATTAAATTGATTTTGAAGAAATTATAATATTTCCAAAACAAATATGAAAACCTTAAATGATTTCCTCCCTCCCTTGTTGTGCTCCATTTTAACTAATCATATAACATCGTACAATTTAGATGTTAAATATAATGGGATGAACGAAATATTCCAAAGGACTCTTACTAACTAAATTAAACTCACTAACATCTGTTAAAAAGTATAGTGCAGTATATAGCATTCTATCCATGATGCTTTACTCGAAAAAATATGTTACAAAATATGCGTAGTACAAACCTGATATGTTAAATTAATTTATATATGAAGCAATATCAAACAGGACTGACAAACTAAAGTGTGATTTAGCTTTTTTGGTATTATTTTGAGCACAAAAAACACTTTTTATTCTTTGTTAAAAAATATTCTGTCAAGTTAAACATATTTGTATTAATGAAATAAAATATTTCACTTGAGACTGATTGCTAAGATTTATTTCTATTCATGATTATGGGTCATTTTTAAAAGTGTTGTTCTTTGACTTAAAAGACTTAGTTACCTTAGTAAAATATCTAATGAAATAAAATATTTCACTTGAGACTGATTGCTAAGATTTATTTCTATTCATGATTAAGATTCCCGCCGGTGTTCCTCAAGGATCTTAAGTCCTATTCTTTATACGGTTTATACAGCTGATACCCCAACCCACCCTAACACAGTGCTAACAACATACGCTGACGACACATGTATTATATATTCATTAATAAAATAAGTCATTGAATTGATTCTTTTACAACCGCCTTTAACAAAGGTTGTTCTTGGACTGTGGGAAAGGCCTTGAGTTAGGCGTCGATTATTCAATATATAAAATTAACTATATCCTGCCAGCAGCGGCACAATAAATACATTTAACAGCTCTTATGGACTATATCAAATTAAGTATTTATCCTGACAGATCTATATAAGAGTGTCCCCTCACCAGAATAAGCTTAAAAAGTGTAGAAAATATTAAAAAAATGTAAAAAAAATATAGCTGACGTCATGCTACAGAGGATCCATGCAAAATAAAAAAAAATCTCAAGTATGGTTTTTATACTTACTATTTATAAGTTGGTATCGATTGATCATCTAAGTAGTTTTTTCTATCGAATAAATGTTTTACCATACAATAATTAATTGAAAATATCCATAAAAACTCAAGGTGTCTTACTCAACAGGTGTACAAAGAGTAGATCTTTGGGAAAATAAAAAAAAAATTAAACTTGGACGTAAAATAATAGATAAGTTATCAAAATATTGAAGATTAATTTGAAAAAATATTAGTGAAAGAATAATTGTTCAGGTATTGAGTTTCTTTTTTTGCTCTACAAGTTTTAATATTTTGCATTTGAATATTGAATACGAATATGAGGTCTATTAGAATCAATTATTGTTTTAGGTAAGGGACATTATCATATATAATTGAAAAACGTTAAATTTGCATGAATATGAGCGATATAAAATGAATATGGAAGTCCCAGGTATTGTTTTAGTAACTGAAATCACCATTTAAAGAAAAATGATGAGAAACATAATTACTCCAATGAATGAAAAATTTATCAAAAATGATGAACATTCAAAAACTTACGATAACCTAATATGACAAAATAAATAAATCAAATACAACGAAGCTAACTGGAGAAAAATAAAATAGTCATCTGCTCATAACGGGTAAGAAGGTAAATATAAGCAGATAAGAAATCACAGAAGGAAGATTGTGTATGAGGCAAAGTGCTTTCTTTGATTTTAGAATAATTAAAGCAATGTAAAAGCAACATTCTAGCAGAAAATATACTAACGTAACCCAACTATGGTTAACTATTTGTACAGAATAAATAGTTATGGCGGATTTACTGTCATGATCGGTAATTTCGTTCATATGCAAAAAGGCAATTCCGAAAAATTGATCTTAAATTGGCATTTCCATTTTACCGTTCTTCCAGGAAAAATTAGTTCTGATTAAAAACTCGTCAGCCAACTCAATGATGAATTACTGAAATTATATATAAAAAATTATTAAACACTTTGTAATAAGTAAGTTTCAGTTTTTAATAACTAAAACTTTAATAAAAATAAATAAATAATTTTGTTTAAACAGCTAGAAAAATAACTTAAAACACTACTGATATTTTCTTTATCTTGTTAAGCTGAATTACAAAATTAACATATTCCATGGAATATGTCACTAAGGACTGAGAAAAATAATACATACTACGTTGATCCTTTAAGTTTAAACGAAATTTCATTGTAAATTGCAGTGTCTTTTACGAGTCGAACCCTGGTTTAGCGTATTTTTATTGTAAAAGCGTACTTGTAAGATAATAACGAATAGTTAATCAATTTCTTTTCATTGAGTTAATTCGATAATATTTTTTTTTATTTTAACCGAAACTCCTACATCGTGATAATAATATAAATATGCGTAAAACAATATTTCAGCTGATCGAAACACTTCAAGACTTAATACTTCTGACCCAAACTGTACAATACTGCAGTGAAACTGGAAATCAGTTTCATGAATTAAAGTTTATTAATGCATACATAATTTAAAAGAAATCATTTGAGAAAGATTATTCCTTCCCATTGTGGCATTTTTAATGCCAGGAAATGCCCTGAAAGCCATTTTAAAAAGATAGATTCCCGCCGGTGTTCCTCAAGGATCTTAAGTCCTATTCTTTATACGGTTTATACAACTGACATCCCAACCCACCCTAAAACAGTCCTAACAACATATGCTGATGACACATGTATACTGTCTGTAAACAACGACCCAACTAATGCATCACAAACACTACAGGCACACATAACATCTATTGAAGAATGGTGTAAAAACTGGAGAATAGATAGTAAAAACTACTAAAAAGCTACTAAAATACAAATCTTTCAACCATCCACTTCTCACTGAAAATAAGACTTGGACACGATCAGATGAA
>NW_027108587.1:297309-324025 GCF_000696795.3 Halyomorpha halys
TAATGAAATAAAATATTTCACTTGAGACTGATTGCTAAGATTTATTTCTATTCATGATTATGGGTCATTTTTAAAAGTGTTGTTCTTAGACTTAAAAGACTTAGTTACCTTAGTAAAATATCTTGGGCTGGTATGACTGAAGGACTGAAGGGGAATGACAGAAGGACGTGATACTTTAACTTTGGAATAAAGGGCATAAGTTTGTTTTGTTATATATTTTGCCTAGAAAGTGGGATTATTGTTCTTATTTTTTAATATTGTTAACTGTGATTGTTCAATATTAGAATAATTCTTAATCTTGTTATAAAGACAAATGGTTGAAATAATTTTTATAATGATATTTAAAATAAATATGAAAAAATTACAGTAACATTGATTTTTTTTTTAAATATCGATAGTATAGTTCTTATAGTTTATCAAGTTAAAATATAAGATTATAACATTGAGATTCGTTTTACTGACGAAAAGTCAGGTGAACTCTAACAATACAGCGAACTGAAGCTGTTATCTTTCCAACATAATTAATGAAGTTCCTGGTAACTTCTCATAACTAGTACAATATTATCATTTATATATACACATATTGAAAAAAATGTTACTATAAAAAAAAACTATGTTTATAAAAATGATAAATATTTTTTTATGTTGCTAAAATTCATGCTGTTAATTGAGAGTTAATATCCAAAAGCATCTAACTACATTTTTTTGAGTAGAAGTGTTGAGTAAATCTTGAGGTTTCGATAAATTTAATGTCTCTGGGCAGTTTTAAGGTTAGAAAAATTTATTTAAATAGAGAGTTTTCAAATACATTTTATTGTTCTTAAAAGCGTCAACAGATAATAAATACATCAAACTTCAAGATTCACTTAAAATTTTAGATAAGAAATGTTTTACGAATACATAATATGTAATGTGCAGATAAATGAATTTGCATATAATAATAATTAAATTACAACTGATTCCAAATTTAACCAATTCTATTTTTAATGCATTAAAATTTGCATACATTATAACAATGTAAAAGAAAAAACTGATAGAATCAACATTTTAGAACATTTAAGGTTAACCTCAAAATCAAATTCACAAATGTTAGTCATAAAAAATAAATTATTAAAAAAAATACTATAAATAATACCATAATACTAAAAAATAATATTACTAACATGCTTAGTAAAAATATTTGGGGCGTGTACTGTTTAAACTCTTTATGAAGAAAATCAAAGGCCAAGTTTTTTAATTGATGTAATTTAATTTTGGAAAATGCAATTTTGTTTCCTTCTTTCGCTCAGGGAATTATTTTATTATTTATTAGTTTTTTATAGAGAATAAAATAAGTAGCTTTGGCAGTAAAACAAGAAAAAAATATTTTTTCTATATTGAAAATTCATCAAAGGGGTGTAGTAAAGTGGGTCCTAGGATCTGCAGGTTGGCTGCGCGCGCATCTATACCACCCCGTGTGATTCGGCTGGAAAAGGTCCCATTCTCAAAGCCATCTTATACAATTTATAAAAACTTATAATAATTTATATTTATACTAATATATAAGCTAACTAGATGTAATTTTTATTTAAAAAAATGAAATCTATTATAAGTTACATGCAGAACTGAAAAAAAGGCTAATGAAAGTATATAAAAATAAAGGCTAAGGAACAATAAAATAACAAAAATATAACATTTATTAGAAGATAAGTTTAATAAAAAAAACTGTCTACATAAAATTATAAATTTTAGCAAAAATCTCTTTCAGAGACAGTACTATCTGATATCAATTTTAATTATTTTTTGCAAAGAATATTGCCATGAAATGGTATTATAACATGCAGATTCGTTATCATGCTTGCTTCGAAATAGGAAAAAAAATCTGTTGACACTGAGGTTCGAAGATATATTTTTTTTTTTAATTTATTGAATTTTACCTTAGCTAGAGCGGTGCCCATCGTGGTCATAAATGTTCTCATGGCCGAGACGAGAGGGATGGCATGATATCACACACACACTCGCGCACACACGCACACTTCTGGCTCACTGGTGACCACTCTCTGTGCCTCTCTGAGAGGCTAAGGCCCCCACCCCGCCTCCTCGCCCCCACCATGGAGGGGAGGTGGCACCGAAACCCAATTACCCCTCTCCTACCCCCAACAGTGCGTAAAAACACCCCGTCGAAGGTTAGCCACACGTCAGACTGTCATACGTCACCCCTTCGGCCTACACCTTCCCTTACCTATTATCTTCCATATTCAATAAAAATTCCGATTGTAGGGGATGAGCGATAGCTGAAGGCGATCGGGCCAAAGTCATTATAGAACTGTCCTCCCACAGAATTAGGGTCACTAAAACCAATTTTTCAAATGATAGTATAATCAAAATCCAATACGCAGCTCACTCACGTTACACCATCACATAAAAAGAGTATACGATATCATTAAACTGTGAAAAACATTTAAAACTTTTATTTATATCAGTTGCCTACCTTTTCTACAAATTAAAGGGGAGTTATTACCAATGATTACTATTGTGGTTTTGCTGGCTAAAACTTCACATGTCAGAAAATGACAATTTTGGGAAAATTAAAAAAAAATCTTTTGTATCATAACTTTTTCCTGTTTTTTTTTTTTTTTTTTTTTTTTTTTAAATTTCTAAATACTCCACTGACTTCAAGAATTCCACAAGAAGCAAACGAGAAATACCAAATTACATCTTCTAGAATAATAACTTACTAACTAACTATTACTTAATGAACAAATAGGATGAAAAAAGTTAAATGCAACGAACAACGATATTTTGTCCAGGGTAGGAACCGGCGATATAAAATTTTGAGAACTTTTTATTTATTTTACACACTTATCAAGCAATAAATCAAAATTGTATTAGTAGAATGGACCGAAAAAGTAGAAAGTCCACTTTCTACCAGTTCTTGTAAGGTTAACTTTGAAAACAAAATTTCTGATGTTTAAGTGAACGACGGACATCATTATGTGAAATGAATTCTTCACAAAATTCAATTTTTAAAAAGAAAATAGCTTTGAGAGTTTTATGGATAATAATGGATTTGACTTGTTTTATTCAAAATAAAAAAAAAAACATTATAAGGCATGAAACTAACTTATATTTTATATTGTTTCATCAAGAAATTTAGATTTGGTAATGAGTTAAATGTTTCAAATTGATTATTTAAAAAAAAAATGCAGGTGTGTTTTTTTTTTTAACATCACAAAGAAGTAGAAGAATTAAATAGAATATTCTTTTTTGAATCAGTACCTTGGCCAATTTGAGGATAATGTTGATATTAAAAAAACAAAACAGGAGTAGCTTATTTACACATCATTAAAGGATTGCTTGATTTTTTATGTCATGAGAATATTTTTTTTTGTTCAGATGATGCTTCAAATGATTGCTCAAGAACAGGAGATTTCACATGAATAAAACATTAGCTAAAGTCATGAAATAATGAGGAGCAGTACTCCTGGCTTCCAATTTAAATTTGTTGTTTCTAGAGGAGGACCCACCCAGTTTCTTTTTGTTTTTTTATATTACCAACAAAAATATTTTTGACACTCATGTTGAATAATATACATATTCCCCTTTTACATTTAGTTTTTGATTGCCAACTGTTGATTTTAGTTGTTGATACAAATGTGCCTTCTGGGAAGCCTCACAATATATGAGATAGCTAAGAGCTCTAAACATGAATTTAGTTTCTGTTAGACAGCTTTATTTTTAATTTCCAAGGTTCCTTGTCACTTTGAAAAGCAGCTGTAAACTAGTAGTTTTCTATGGGATTTAGGTTTGATGAACGTGACGGCCATTCCGACCTGAATCGCTGCCAAGGGACAGGAATTTTATGGAAACGCAACGAAGCCCGCTTCGAGAAACTAGAAACAGAATGGACAGAGGCGAGGTCACAACGAAGACGGCAACGAGGTCGTATCAGACAGACCAACCGCAATGGATATTCCGATAAAAGGCCAAGTAGAGGCTCTGATGAAAGGAGGCGAAAACCGGGGGTTGCTACGATTGCAATCATGCCAGGCACAATAGTGGTTCAATGAAAACTTACGGGGTACTATAAGTGTACTATTGTGTGGTTGCGCAACAACCAGTTTAATAGGAGAAAATCACGACCCGAGACTATGAAGGTTAACAATCACACGGGGAACCGACAAAAGGAGCGGCAAGCACTACCAGTGCAGCGACAAGTCGTCAGAAGAGGGGAGCGTCCGTTCTGAGCACTGCTGTCCGGCCTCGGGACGACATCAGGTAAGAGATAGGAGTCCCTGTATAAAATCGGTAAACGACGATATCAAACGAACGTGGAAGGAAGTAGGGGGAGAATTGAAATAGGTGTGCGTCAAGAAGTCTATAGCAAGGTTGGTCGCACACAACGATGAACTGTTTTATCGGGGAAACGACTACCTACCGACCACAGGGAAAACGGTATATAAAATAAACCTAAAATCAGGAACCCTTGATTATGATAAGGATAGACGAAACCCTCAGACTATGAGAGTTATTAACCGAGATAAATTAGGGAGACTCCTTAAACAAGGCTTGATCAGGCCTAGCGATTCCCCTTTCAATAGTACACTCTATGGGTGGTAGAGAACAAATCGGCTAGGGAGATGACACGAAGCGATATCGCGTGGTGGTAGACTATCGGAAGTTTAACGAAGCAACAAGAACTGAGAAATACCCTCTCCTCGCGGCGAAGACATATTAGACCTCTCGGGAGCCATATTTCCAGTACGTTAGAACTCAATAGCGAGTACCATCAGGTCTGTATGGCTGAGGAGGATATCAGGAAAAATGGATTTTCTTGGGAGTGAGGGCATTTTCAGTTCGTATGGATGCCGTTTGGGTTAAAAGGGGTGCCAATAACGTTCCAGCGCCTCCTTGATGAGCTTTGGGGAGGCAAACATCATTCGAAAGTGTAAATGGAGGACCATACTGTCTTTAGTAAAAACGAAAAGAAACATATAGTGCATTTGCGAAAAGTCTTCGAAAGGATCTGCGAATTCTTGATTGTGTTATCTATCAAAAATCGGCATTCAGGTAGCGGCAGATTCGGGTGTGTCGGGAACACGAAAAGTAGATTGTTAAGGAGACTGCCGAAACATGGTGGCGCGCTGATGAAGAAAACGCCATAATTCCAAGTTTAAAGCTGATTGAAGAATAGACTGAATGTACATCATGGAAAGAAAAACAAGTTGGAAAAAAATTTAATTAGCCAATAAATTACCATGATAGTTGTCGTAACTTTAATGGATTGATTATTTTAATACCATAGCTATATTGACACCAGCAAGTCTAGTAACCCTGTGCAGTAGAAGTTTATTTTTAAAAAAAGTGTACATACACCATGCGGAACCGCATACTATATGTATGGAATGTGGGTTTAACATAGGAATGTGTTACAGTACTATACTAAAAATGTTAAATAAAAGATATAAGAACAAAAAAAATAATAACAAATAAAGTATAAACAACAATAGCTAAAATGATACAATTAGAACATGTATTTAGAGAAGGCAATTAATTATTTAATACAAGAGAAAATTAAAAGTAATGAATAATGGAAATAAATGAATATAAATACAATGCAGATGTAGGAATTAAATACTGAACTAGGAAAAAACATAATTAAATTGATTGGTATTATATAAGAGGTACAATTAGTGTAGGTACAATGATCACATTTGGGCTATGTCTATATTTGAGATCAAGTGCACCAGCTCTTTGTTGTATTTTCCGAAGATTTCAGATTGCTTAAGTGGCCATGTATCTCCGTGCGTTATGCAGGTTTTGATTAAATTGCACCTTTGTTGATCGTACTGGGTACAGTCAAACAGAAATGATTACTAGTTTGTCGGTCGCGATTACAGAAATCAGTGTTACTTATGTGAAGTCTCTTAAAGTAGAGTTTGGACGGTCCATGTCCTGTCAGGAGTTAAGTCAGTTTGTAATGTGTACTTTTTATTTTGTTATAAATTTGAGCTGTTAAGTTAGGCATGTATTTATGAAGGGTTCGTGCTTTAGCCTTAACCCTATTGTTATTAAGAATTAAGGTGGTTATTAATATGTTTATGATTCGACAAGAAATTGTTTTTCAACAAATCAATAATACAAAGGAAACATATTATCTCAGCAATTGTAACAGTTTAATGTCACAATAAAAAATATCCGAATAAAATACTTATACTTCAGAGCAAAAATTACCTATTTCTCAAAATATTGTCCCTCCAAAATTGATTTTTTTTTCATATAGAGTACCCTAGAGATGTTTGCTGGTAATGAAAGCCTAATTTTATTTACATACCAAATATTCCGATCGATAGACGAATTTGGCCATATAATGCTTTATCTAGACTAAATTAAATCCGATTGTAGTTTAAACAATGTTCTTGGTTAGGAATATTTTGTTCTCATGCCCTCATATTTTCTTAATATACTGTACATTTTATCATTCACAAAATAAAATTTGTTTAATGCAATTTTAGAAACTTTATCAGAAACCAAGAGTGCTTTTCAGCTATCCAATAATAAAAAAAAACTACGAGGGTTCTTCTCTATAATGACGATGAAAGTATACATAGAGCTATAAGGAGAATTCACAAGGGATTTAAGGGGAAACTGGAGTATCTGGAATTATCTGTCATCTTTGCTGACCCTGCTGGAAGAGGGTCAAGTACTGCACAACCTGAAGGAGTCACTCTCGCATTAATTAGTGCCACAAAACTCTACCCAGCACACTCCGAATCATTATTTAATGTTTAATATAACAAGGCTCTTTTAGCAAATGTTTCTTTATATTGTTCATAAATTAATTATAGAGAAATTATAAATAATAATATAATGATAAATTCTTACAGGAAAAAAGTCGTCATATGTATGTTTATCAACATGAGAGTTCTTATATGTGACTTTTAAGTTATTTGTTTTGTAAGTGATAAAATTGAATCAAATAAGCTCTTGAATCCTCAACTCTTGATTATGGATTGTATTTAGGATATTATTATATGGATTGTATTTAGGTTTAACTGGAAACTACACGAAATACATTAATGAAGAAATGTAGAACTGCCAGATAGAATTGCCTAAAACAGTGGTATTTGTTAAATATGGCGTGCCAGGGTGCTTTTTTCCCCTTGTATATGCAAAATGTGAATCGCAGAACTTTCAGCAGCCGAACAACCTCGTATTTTTTTTTTCACCTTCAAATACTAAATAGAACTTCATAGCTAATTATATGGTTAATAAGTAATGCGAAAAAGGACTAACTATGACCGTAATGAATTCAGTCCGGGAATCCGGTCAAAATCGACTATGAAAGAAAAAACTATTGATACCAACTTTACCAATGTTGATACCAACAAAAATCAACGTTGTGTTATTAGCGAGTACATTACAATTTGTGGAGATGGGCTGGCTCGGTGAGTAAGCCACTATGCTACTAGCTGGCAGATAATTATTTATTCTGTAACTGTAGTAGTTAGTAAATCTTGTGGGTTCAGGAGCCCTCCGGGGTCCCCCTCCAGCCTCATAAAATGGGTACCCTTAATTAAGGAAAAATCTGGCGGTTGAGCGTGATCATAAACAAATCACTTTCTTGCATGCCGTTGTTCAACAAACAGTTCTTCGTTTCGAAGAATTGAACCCCTGTAGCGGTACTGATTTTCTCTTTTTTTTACATCTCAGATGTAAATACTATGCAGTCTAGTGCGAATTTTTTTCAGTCATCCAGAGATGGTGAGTTACATTATCTTCCTCACTCGCTCATCACTACAAATTCTAACCACCTTCCAGTTGTGGTATAAACATTCGATTTCTTCCTCAGAAAGCTATCCTATTCCTCACCTACATATATAACGCTGGACTTCGTGCCTCATATTTTCCTGACCCATGGAAATTATCTATAGTATAGTAATACCCAAACCCCAAAAGCCGCCAGAATATCCATCCTCCTACGGCCTTATTTCTCTATACCGATCATGGGCAAAGTTCTCAAAAACTCATTTTGAAACACCTATACCCCATCCTAGATTCCAATCATATAATCCCTAATCACCAATTTGGATTCCGAACATCCCACTCCACTATCCAGCAACGTCATCGTATGGTGGACGTTGTCTCGTCTTCTTTGTAGTGGAATGTACCACGGAATGTACTGCGTGGGAGTGCACTTTTTCATTATCCGTTCCTATCTCATTGATAGATTATTCAAAGTAAACCACATTGGTTCCTATTCATCTCTCTTCTCTCAGACCGCTGGTATTACTCAAGGTTGTACCTCGATCCCATTGTCATACAGCTGACATCTCAACCAATCCTAACACTATCCTCACAACGTATGCTGATGACACATATGAGCTTCCAGTTAATAATAACCCTTTAATTGCTTCTCAAACTCTCTAATCCCATATCACAGCCCTCGAAAAATGGTGTAATTGGAGGATTAAAATAAATCCCATCAAATCACCTTTACCATTCGTCGTAAAGCTACCGACTGCCCTATAGTTTCCTCTAATAATGTTGCTGTTACTCCTGTAGAACAGACCTGCTACCTTGGACTACATCTGGACAAACGACTAGCCTGAATTCCTCACATAAGAATGAAAAGACAGGAAATTGCGCGTCGATTTTGACTATTACAGCACTTACACTTAATTTGTTGGCTAGAAAATCACAAGAAGTAAAATTATTTATATTCAATCTCCAAGATGATCAAAATGCCAGTACCTTGTATTTCGGATATATATACATATAGATATTTGAGTCGTTAAATAGCTCTTATAAGAGAAATCCCTAAAGTTTATACATAAATCAAAATTATTTGTACTGGCAGATGCAAAATATGGGGTGGTATCTTTTATTTTTGTCTTATTTAACTGGTTATGGATATGTAAAAAAGAAAAACCAAAAATTTGTTGACTGCCACAATCACACGACATTTTTATTTTTTGCCTATAATTCCTTAAAAGTACCTCAGAGCATAAAAGAAAACTCATTTTGAATTGTGAGTGGGTTGGCGTACCGTCGGGTGTTTCGCATTATACTAAGAAAAGTTGTCGACTAAGACTATCATGTGCTACGACGCAATGTAGCATGCGTATTATTACAACCTGTTCCTACGTCAAGTAGGATGGAGCACGTAGTTTATACTCATACCACTTGATAGAATCATTAAGTTATGTTACTCATTCAACACAGAATTTAATGATTTTCACTTTATTATTCTATATATTTTTTTCTATATGGTACCGTTTAAGCGTGAAAGGCAAAATTATATTATTATAATAATTTACTATTAAAATGTTATTACTGCTATATATATTCAATATTATTTCAGCTGATATAGCCCTCTCTGCAGTGTTCCATCAGATGGTGGTTGATGAGCCGTTCCAACACCTTACTCATGTGCGAGAGGAGGCTGATCGGACGATAGTGCTCGGGCGAGTCTCCCTTCTTCCCCGGCTTGAGTAGAGGTACGACGATAGCTTGCTTCCATACTGTGGGAAAGTACGAGATCGGCATGCATGAGTTGAAGATGTTGAGTAGGAACGCTTTACCCTTCCTAGGAAGCATCTTCATGAGTACATACGGGATTCCGTCCAGTCCTGACGCCTTGTTCCCTTTGACGCTTCGTAGTACGTACTCTAGCTGGCCGAAGGAGGAGAATAGATGCTTCTCGTTGGGGCTCGGTGGCCCAGGTTGTGCATGGGGTGCACTGGTAGTCCGTTCAGCATCCCTCGCTGCATAGCTTGCGGCCAGGAGTTCAGCCTGTTCCCCCGACGTCAGATCGTCGCCTGATGTGAGGTGCACACTTCGCTTCTTGTTGACGAAGGACCTCACGAGTCTCCAGTACTGGCGATGATCATCGTGTGTCCTCCGTAGTTGGTCATGCCAGAGCGAGGTCTTCCAGTCCCGCATGAGACTAGCTATCTGCCAGCTACATTGATGGCCGGCTTCAGGCTGTAGTCATGTGTGAGCTGGTAGATGTTGCGGAGGTTGTTTCGCTGACCGATGAGGGCGAGGATGTGCTTTGGCGGTCTCCTGAAGGCGTTGGGCTGTGGCGTGAGCTTGGGGATGGTAAAGTCGGCTGCATCCTGTATAGTGGCATACACTGACCTCGGGCGCTTATAGATGCAGGGCCCACCCAGAGTGATCAACTGACAATTATATACCTGTAGTTTAGTGTAGTTTACCTGGACCCTCTCTCGATCACTCAATCTGCCAAGGGCTTCTCGACAGACAATTGTGTTTGAGCTCTCAGTGTCCACCAGACAGCTTACTCCTCTCTTTGCTTGTATAATAGGCAAATCACTATGCTCTTCTCTCACATGATGGTTCTCTAACGTGCGGTCCCCTCTCTGTGGGCACAGTCCTTTAAACTCTCCTCGTCTTCTAGTAGTTCCTTAAGTCCTCCTCTTATCATGCGACCGTTCTCTCGCTTAGTATCCAGTTTCATTTTCTGTCTCGCTCTATTTTCCTGGTTACTTGTTCTCTCTCTCCTACCATCTCTTTACTCTCTCCTTCTCTAGGGGTTAGATATAATTCTCGGCCTTTGATATTCTATCGGGGTCTCTTCTACTTCCATTCGGGCCTCCACCTCCCTAGCGCTTGTCTCCATAAGATCTTGAGCACATTCCACAAACGATTGGTATCTCGGAATTCCCTCGTTCTTCCCTAGTTCTTTTGACAGCTGAGCACCATGGATTGTTCCCATCATCTCGCTGAGTTTATCTCTAACTCAGCGAATGCCATTCTGTTAGAGCGTGCCAGGAGTTCTGCGGCATACTGCCCACTAGACTGTATTTTTTTTTGTTTGCCTGATCATCATGAATATGTCTTCCTCTGGAGTCAACCGTCTTCCTCCGAATGCCTTCTTTAATCTTCCAGGGGGTCTCTTCATCCGCCTAAATCTGATTTAAGATACTTCTTTTTACTCGGCAGACTACCGCCGCTTTCAGTGCCTAAAAAATGATTTATTTCTCCGGTCTCTCCGGTGAATTTTTCTAGGTCCGACACCACTTTTCTCAGGTCCTGGGTGGTTGCCGTACGGACCTTAATCCGTCTGGTAGTGGCTGAATCTCGTCTGGAGGTGGATTCCCTGTAGGTAAAAGTTGGTTGACTGCAGCTTGAGGTTTGTTGTTTTGGTTCAGAACTGCCGTTAGTGGTCATAATTCAAAGTGAAGAATGATAAAAAAAGTTTTTTTAGGCTGAAAATTACTCCGGTATCTAAAGCTCCCGGGTTTCGGCACCAGTTATCGTTTTACTGAAGTTAAACTAAAAATAAAAGGAGAGAGAGAGGAGTGCGAAATGAAACGCCAGAAGTAAACCCAAAGACTGATTTATTTGCGGAACCAGTCCGTCTATATATATATATATATATATATATACAATCGGTCAGCTGTTTTACTCGATTAGATGATATAGCTCTGTCAGCAGACATTCCGTAGCTTATATGATACACAACATTACTAGAGCTACCTGTTCATTATTATTTACCCATCTATTATTATTTAATTGTTCATTATTGAACTATTGTTCTACGATGGAATCGATTGATGTAAATGTTTATTTAAGCAGAACTATGGATTAATGATTTTTGTCACCGTCACTTGGAAACAATTTGCGTTGGTAGCACATGCGCAATAATACTGATAGCTATACTAAAGTAGAAGATAATAAGACAATTTCTATTTCGAACACATGGAGGAAGTACTGAACATAGAAAGGAGATATGCCTTTGTTTCAGACTTGGGTGATATCGTTGTAAAATAGTAGAACAATAGTTTTAGATCACTTATGAATAGGATGTTGAGGTCATTGAACAATAATTTGTTTCTGAAATAATAAAGACTAGGCTGGATCTTAAGAAGAAGTTGGATAGGAAAATGTAATAATTATTTTCTTTATTATTTGGTTTAAACGCCATCCTTAATAAATAGATGCCATTATTTCTTGGCACCTACTCATAAAATATTTAAAAATGCGTTTTTTTTTTATTTTCGATATCACTAGGAAAAGTAATAGTTGCATCTTGACACGATTTTGATTTATTTTTTTATGCCGCACTCTTCAGCGGAATACAATATCAATTTAATATCAAAAACAGCTTACGCCTACTATAGAAGTATTGGTTAAGTTCTTCTCGAAGTGCAGATTCCAGTACTCAAGTGATTCCACACAATCTTTGGCTTTTTTGGATAGGGTGGTAAATTTCTAATTTAGGAGCCTCCTTGAATTCCACACGTGGCTCTCTCCTTCTCAGAACTTACCTCTGTGGAGAAATTCATGAAGGTTCCAGGAATCGAAATCAGATCTCCTGGGTATTAATTCAGAGATACTATACACCCCAATGCCTACAATATTAAGTTATTTTGAAACTATTCTCGACTGATTATGCATTTTAAGACTCAATAAATGGAAAATGATTGTTAAGACAATATTGAAACAGTATGTCCGATGGGGTTCTCATAAACTTTAGTTTTTTTAAATTTATCAATAAGTTTTATTCTAAGTAATATTTTTATATGTATATATAATGAGATATCTCTAAAAAGGTACTGTGGCGAAAAAAAAATTGGGAACTGCAGATCTAAAGCGGTCCATCTTAGTATAAAATTATCTTGAAAAGACTGTTGTGGTCTGAACTAGTACAAAATGTTATCGATTGATATGCACTTTTCATTTGCAGCATTAATCTCAATTCTTAAGTCTTTTATTTTATTTTTTTCAATCCAATGTAGATAAAAATAGTACAGATGTAACTATTTTAACTATAAACGGAGATAAAACTGATTTAAGGGTTAATATACAATTAAGTGACGTTTAATCTTCAAAGAGTATATATTACCAGAAAACGTCCCAACCTCAACCCGAAGACTGAAGCCCTGGCTGCTGCAGGACATTCTGTTATAAATTCTATATTTATTAATTATTATTATTGTTCACACTACCTCAATTTTACTTATTATTATTTTTTTCTTCTCTCGTCCCTTTTTCAAATTAACTTGTTTCTTTTAACCATTAGAGGGCAATTTTTTGTTTTGTTAAGTGTACAAATATCATTATTTTTTAAAAATTAATCTTGCTTGTCTCTTTTATTAAGAAGCGTTATTCTTATCTGTTTATTTTATCTTTTAATTATAACAATGTATATAGTTAGATGTCTTTTGTAGGAGACTATACCCCCCGTATAATCAACTGTTAAAAAAAAAAGAATATAATGCAACGGTTATGTCAACCATGTAAGGCTCACTAGGCCGATCTGGTATAAAATAAATTAATAAAATACCAGAAAACTTATCTAGATCGTTTCTACATATATTTAGGCACGTTTATTCATTTTTAAGATTTACTGCAATAACCGCTGAGGCTCTCATGAAATCGTAAGTCAAATGTAAGTGAATGATTTCATACATGAATGCCTTCTTCAACTAATACAGACCACGAAACCTTAAATTATTGTTTTATTGCGTTGAAACTTCTAGATTTATTAAAATACAGAAGAAAGGATTAATATATATATATATTTTATTCATAGAAAAGTGACTATACCGGGTTTTATATAATACTTGAATCAAGTATAGTAATATGTAAAACCACATGGTAAATAAAAAAAATGTTACTTATTACAAAAACAAAGGTAAAGTATTTTCAATTCACCGTTATAAGTAATTCATTATTCATTGATTTAGAATTAACTCCAAAATATTTCATAATATTCATATATGTATCAGTCATATTATAAAAATTATTCAGGTGTAATGATGAACCGTTGAGAGGAAAATTAGTATGACATTCTGTTCTTCTTACTATTATATAATTATCATGTGTCATGAAAAAGTAATTATTCACTGCATTCACCTCAAATGCCTTTAAATAGTTAGATATTCTTGTGAACAACTAGGATAAGTGCACAGTCATTAACAGGGGATTTTATCATTTTTATCTTTAAGTATTACGAGTTTGGAGCAAAAAATCTTCGAAATGCTTTTCATCACCAAACACCTAATATTAAAAAACAAAGGTTGACCTGTCAATAACTGATGCATGGCAATAAATAATGCACGTAACCTAGTCTTATTAAAAAAAACCGCTATCGTTTACTAAAAAAAATATAAATTAATAAATATAATATGGTCTGGGTGCTGTAAAAAAAAACTCAAGTAGTAAAAACTATTTTTGTTTGAGCCAAAATTTCGCCCCACGTTGCAGGGCTTCGTCAGGGCTAAAAAAAATACAAACACTTAACATAAATAAAAAAGTAAATGGAAAGTTAAGAGAGAATTATAATGCAGTAAAAAAAGTATAGAGTATTTCCCAAATTTAGCTTATTTCAAAACCCAAGATTTGACTTACACCATTTTTACATTCAACGGCTGCATATTTTATATAAGTATGATATTATTTGAGTACAATTTATATTCTACCTCCTACAATCCAGTCTAGTATGTGTGTATGTGTGTAGTATGTGGCCCCTAGCTGAATACTGGTTTTGGTAGAATTTTAATCTTTACAATAAAATTATTAAAATATTATTAATAGTTAATAGGTATTTTGTCATCAATTGTTCACGAATCTTCATTTAGTTTATTTTCATCTTATTTATTTTTAAAACAATGAAATTTTTTTTATACGTTTATAAGTATTAAACTGCATCAGTCAACATTGATGCGTCTTAGTTTAAGAAAAAACAAACAAACAACAGAAACCAAGTATTTCGATATAGATTTTTAATTTAATAAAAAAAAATTAATAGTATTGTAATGTTTTGAATAAATATCATTGGTATATTTTTCTTATTTATGTTTTATACAAACAAGGTATAGATGTTATCTATCTGATAACACTCACACACTCGTATCTATGCCACTACTTTTTTTTAGTTTCCAAAAACAATCTGCTTTGAAATTTTTTTCCAAAAATTATTACCTCTAATTTTTAATAAAGATATGAATAAATTCTTTTAAGATAATTATTATATTTTTTTATCCCCAAAACTTAATTATTTTACCCATGTAATTTATTTATATTATTTACAATTTGTTTATTATTTTTTTATTAATTATTTTACTTTTTCAGTTTTTATTTTTAAATTATTACTCTAAATACAAGTATTACTAAATAAATATAGTTTCAAAAAAACATATTACAATATTTCTTATCGATATAAAGATTTGTGCAAGTCACATAAAACTCTAATAGATCATTAAATCCATGACTAAGAAAATATTCAATATCAACAATCGAGCAGGTAAAAATTGAATATTTGTATGTATTGTACGGTTTGATACTTATTTTCTTCGTAAGTTCCATACGTTATAAAGTAATCAATTAATTTGTGAAACTTAAGTTTCATTTAAGACGATTCAATAAATTTAGAAACTTTTTTTTTTATTCTGAAATCTGGGTCTGATAAGCATGCAACTTATAATAAACTGAAGTGCTTGTGAACTCAAGAGGAGATCACAACACCAAAACCAGTGGAAGGGAATCCTTCTCGGCCAATAAATAAAATTACAAACAATTAAATATATAAAAAAATGAGATATGTATTCATTAATGATTTTCCCTTCGATTGCCTAGTATCTAAGGTAATTAGGTTAATGTGAACACGACTTCAGACTTTGGAGTCAGAAGCCCTTCCTTCGGCGAGAACGTCGATCAAGGGGATAGTGTTCTGTCACTTCTCAGATCTTGGTGGAGGGGTGCTAACCCGGAACAATGCGTTAGGGCAAACTTTTAACCAATCAAAGAAGTTGATCAGTTTCCGGCACAATAGGGGAGGGGGAAGAGGAAGGGGGATCCTCTTCTCGGATGACACTTTGCCCTCCGAAATGTGATATCCCTGACTAGTTTCCAATGGAAGAAATCCTGAAAAGCCTGTCCAGAGTAATCTTATAAAAGTGGCTCATCCAGTGGTGCACCATAGAGCTGAGTTGTCGGTATTACAGCTTTGGAAATCTGCGACTTGAAGCTTACAGAGAGTTGCGGTGAAGTGAGCAAGTTGTTCAATTTTTACGGTTTAAGTGAGACCAGCCTTAGTCTCTCCCTGGCGTAAATGAAGAATGTGAGTAAGAGTCACACCAAGGTAGAGGATGGAGTTGGAGTTTTTCCGGCCTTGTCCGTTTACTACAAATTGACAGATAGCCTTTTTTACCTTTTTAAAACGACATACTATAGCGTCGGTCCTAGCCAGGTACAAACAGATCCAGGCAGATGATGGCACGGCCTGAGACACGGTAAATGAGAGGTTTAAAAAGGCCTTTGGAGGGGGGCGGTCGGCCACAGAAGAAGACATCTTTCTGATGTTTCGGAAGGCAAGAAACCGAGACAATCCAGCGGGCTTTATGGTTTTTTTTTTTAACGATCCTGAAGGTTCAATTAGCTCTGGGAGTAGGAAGGAAGGAAGGATTACCGTGAGATTACTAGTTCAAGGACTGCACGAAAATTGATGGATGTTTAACGAAAGAAGAGTCATGGATGGAGATAGACGAACCCAAGTGGACCTGAGTCGACTATTATCGATTCTTTGGCCCATGGTGAAGATGGGAATATCAGGACGACGCGAGAGAAGAGATAATGAACTGAGAGAGAAGGAAACAGACGAAACCTCGAAGTAATAACAGGCGAGAGATTTTAAAAGTCATGGTTGGTCTTCAGAAACTGCAGAGAAAGTGAATGGGCTAAGGAACAAAGGCGAGTAAAGAAGCCAGGGAAACGTGTGGAGGCGAGGAACAAGAGGAAGGAAGACGCGTGATATCTGAGGAGCATACCAGTAGAGAGGCAGTCTGCAAGTAATCTGTATGAGAAAGGTGGAGTAAGCAGTCTGATGGACACGGGCAGCTCAAACAACTTTATATGCGGAGAAGTACTGGAGAACGACGTGGGGGAAAGGGACAGTGCAGTAGTAGGTTTGCGAATGTAAATTAATCACTACGGGTAGGTCATACAGTGTAGAGGGGGAGGTCAAATTCATGTTGTGAGTAGGATGCCTAGGGATTATCAAGTGATAATTGGTTATAATCTTTTAGAGAAAGAGGGAGCTAGAATAAAGAATAGTAATGGAAAATGGAATATTAGAATCAGAGAAAGAAATTAAAGATGCCAAACAAATAAAATCCTTCCTGTCCTGCAAGTAGAGGCAGTAACACAGGTGAGAAACTCTAGTACGACTTAATTTGACGACATTTTATTAATAAAGGGGAGGTATTTGGCGCGAAGAGAGGGACGGTACACGAAATCTAATGCTAAGTGCTAAAGTAGGAAAAAGTGACACACGTTAAAGTACAACGACATCCGCAGGAAGCACCTCATATAACAAATAGAAAACTTAAGAAGGCAAGGAATCATCGTGGATAGTATTTCAACCTATAATAGTACGTTATTGGTGTTTCGGAAGATAGCTGGACGAGGTGAGAACGGGGAGAAATATAGGGTCATCGTTATCGTAGGCTCAATGAGAATTCCATCGGTGAGAAGTATTCGATACAAAGATTTGAGGATATCATGACAAACTATTGGGGGATAAAATCAATTGCACCTTAGAATTGAAAGCAGGGTGTCACCAGATTCGTATGCACTCCAAGGACCAACACATTTAACTTTCAAAAGATAGATCGAGGAATTTACAAGCATACCTATCAACACGAAGAATGCGCTCATTACATTCCAGGGTTCAGTATATAAGGTAGCTTGCGTACATCGGCTGTTAGGTGCATTAAACTACTATCATCGGTTCGTCGCTGATATGGTGATATAACACCTGGTACCCTCAAAAATTAGCTAAGGAAGGGTAGTGCGATAGTAGTAGCGATCTATTGAAGATAGAATTCGAAAATGTATAGAAAAGTTACATTAGGAACCACTACTAGCGTTTTCTAACTTCAAAAAGCAATCCACTCTCACGACAGACGCTAGTGGGTACACGCTGGTAGTGGTGCAGTTACAAGAAGGTGAGGTGTCCTGTTGGCGTACGCTGGTTGCTTTGACTGGACCTTCCTCAAATTTGAAACTATGAAGGAATTAGATCCAAGTCTAGGTTTTAAGTATTTCATATCAAAACAGGATTAGTTAGAAAAAAAGTAATATTGAGACAAAGGATATATTATAATAAAGTAAAATAACTGGTGGAGGGGGGAGGCCAAAATATTATAATGATGTTAATGTGTTCAAGTTGAATTTAGATATGGAGAAAAAGAATCTATTGGTGAGATGTGAAGTTGATATAATGAGAGTCACCATTTTGTGTTTGCAGAGAACAAAAATGTTCTTACTTGTGTTTCTGCTCTTTTGAGCCCCATATGGGATGAGTCATCTGATGGTGTGCCACTGCTGTTCAATGTAGAAAGATGGCCAGCCTCGGGACTGTGAGGTCCTTCTACCACACTCGGGACCGACTTCCTTGCCGGAAATGATGCCACAGGTCTGGGATTAGCCCTATCAGATATTTATTCTCAGCTTACTCCCTAGTTGGCCCTGAGACGTGGATCTCATGCCGCTAGATAGTGCCCCTCTAGTTCTTATGACTATAAACTTCAACATTACAACAAAACTAAAAACTGATACTTCTGTGTATTGAACACTAGTAGATGACTCATAAAGGCAGATACACGTTACAGTGCCTTAGACCGAGAACTTCTGGATATCGTATGATAGATAGTGTATTTTTGGCTCTACCTGTTCGGGAAACGATTTAGGATCGAATTGGACCTCCTATCTCTGCAATGGATGCGAAAGTTAAAGGAATTATATGTGGAAGGAACTGTTAAACTAGTACAATATGGACATCTCGTTTAAACCGGGAAAATAAAACCTTGGCTTTCGAGAGCGATCATGAAAAATACGAACAAGATGAGACATCTGGAGATGTAGAGCAGTTCTTGAGGGAGTGAACTCCGGGGGATGAACAGCGATCGTATTAGGAACAAATTAGGGAGACGTCTGCAGAAGAAAGTTAAAACGATGAAAGACTGGCGACAATGGAAATACTTGAGAAGGTCATCAATGATGATCCTCTAATTATTTGGAATTGCAAGAATTTTAGATTATTTGGAAGACAAGAACCACGGAATTTCTGAAGGTGGAAGATTACAAGCACGGCGGTAGTTCCGTTACTACGATCTGGTTTAAGAATACTGAAAGATCCAAAGCTGGTAAGATACACCATTTATATGTCGGGAATACGATGGTATGGGAAAAGACCCAACGGCTATTTTTTCGATGTACAACGATGGAGAGATCCTGCCAGACGCGAAACATCTAAAGGAGGTGACCCTGACGTCAATACATCAACAAGGAAAAACAAATCATCGTGGGCTGAACAGGCATTGCGGCGCACAATCCCGTATATTTCTGGTAGAGCCATGAAACGTACAACTCAGGAGATTCTTGAGGTATGCCTCAGAACGAAATATGATCGAAACCCTCCCAATGCAACTAAGTGGAGAGCAATACCGCGAACGCGCCACTTAGCGAATTGCTGCGGACTCTTTCACCTGAAAAGGCTAAATGTGAGCCACAGTCATCGATGTGTTCAGTAATGTGGCCATGGCATATCCAGTACAGCACAGTTCAGCGGAGGCGGTTTAGTGAGCTTTTTGGACATTGTAGTAATTCTATGGCATGCTCGACAGAATGTCGTCCAATAGAGGTAGGGAATTTGACTATGTTAGCTTCAGAGAGGAAATGAGAATATTGAAGTGGCATAGCACCTCAACACGCAAAGTGCCACCGAGAGATAAAGCGACTCCATAGTATTTTAAGAGACAATTTACGCATAAACCAGCTAGAAAAAGGATTGGAACCCGATGACGCGATAGAACGGGCTGTTGTGGCATATTACAAACTCCGTACACATAGTCATGGGGTTTGCCCCGTTCAAAATTCTTTTTAGGATGCGGCGGCGTCGCAGGGACTATCATTGTCGAGAGAGAATGAAATATGACGAATAAGGAAATGTGATAGCCTTGAAAAAGTTGTGTGCCAAAGTCAGGGACACTATTGCAGAAAGTAAAGTAGGAGAGTGATGCAATATAATTTAAATATCTGATACCTAATGGTTACAATAATGATTCATGGATTAAAAGGAATTATGCGGATACAGATTAGGCTACAAGAAATGTAGTTATTTCTTACAATTTGTTTTATATTTAGTTTAAAATTGCTTTAAAACTAATTACTATGGTAGGTATTTATTATTTTTATTTACTGATACGATATATGATTAAACCAATAATTTTTAAAATTGAGTTTGGAAAATGGACTAACTCCATTCCAGAATAAAGACTTTTTTGAACTTCATGGATCTGAAACCTGTAATCACAAATTAATAACATTACTAAATATCTTTTTATAAATTGAAATGAATAATATACACCACCAGCCAAAGGTTGTAGACCGCCACAATTTTTGAGGAAATTTTATACATTTTGGAATCATAAAAAAAGGGTTCTATTTTAGAGGAAAATAGTAAAAAATAATTCTATCTTTAGAATCGACCGGTAATATGTAATTTATAGCTTCCTAAATTTTTTTTATTACTAAAATTGAATTCCTCAATCTTGTGGTATGTCATATTTCACCTACTTATAATGTTTTCCATACCAAAACGTTTTTATTAATTAATAATTTAGGACTGGTATCCGTTAACACATTTATTCACTTTTAATGTATATATTTTTTAATGGCACAATTTTATTCCAACCTGTCAATTGAGATGACAACCTGTGACTGCGATCGATCACATTCAAAAATGTCATGTGAGGTATGAGGGGGACCAGTACCCAGTCACTGTAAATCACTCACCAGGAGTGACAAAAAATTAAAATTAATTAATTAAAATAAACTAGAAGATCTCTCATTCAGCTTCTCTTCAGTCGTTATCCTCCTCCCTAGGGACGTTGCCGGGCATGATTATTGTTGCCATGACATTTACAAGTGTTGGGATTTACGTTTATTTTTTTCATGGAATCGTTTGTAATTGATATGTATGTTTCCAATAGTTTAATAGTTTGCATGTGAATTCTCTTGATTTATTCCAGTTTTCAAAGTTTAAATCCGTTGTATAATATTATGAGATATCTTTATAGGGTCTGTGATTTATATGTTGAATTTGTATGTCCTTGGCATTGTAGTTTCATCGGGATATTTCACTATCAAAATATTAGAATTGCAATTTCGTGAGTGAATTTTATGTAGTGGAGAGAAGGAGAGATAAATCCTAGGGTTCTTGTTCTAAAGTAGGTATATTGCAGATAGATCTGATAAGGAGAAAAATCTGCCAGAAAGGAAGAATTAAGGAACAAGTATTGTCTTGAGTTTGAAGAAAAATCCCATTTTGTTTGGGTGGGAGGACAAATTACTTGAACCTACAGGGAAAAAAATCGATGGGTATATTATAACCATTAAATACAAGCAGAGAAAAGATGACATTAGATGACATAATTCTTTTTTGAAATTATGTGAGATATTCTTTTTTGGTTTGTACGGGGCAATGGAAAGAACCCTCGGACACGTGTCTAATATTATTCTACCTAGCAACACTCAAAAAATTTCGTTGAAATAGATGACCCTCCTCTCCTTGTTATTTCAATTTCAGTTTTTCTATGTTTTGTCTCTTCTGAAAATTACACAAAATGCAAATATTATATTGTATAAAGAGTGAAATATTGTTATTGTTATCATGAGCGTGGACGGTAGAAGAGTGGCTGAAGAAGGAATGAGCGAGTTCGATAGGCGGTGTTGCCGGCTCTCCAGCGACCGCTACCAGGGCAACCGTCGACAATACCTCCTCGCTCTATTCCACGCAGTCAGCTCCTCTCTCTCTATCATCTCTCCTCTCCTTTTTTCTCGTTTGTGTTCTACGGTGGCAACGTACTCTACCGTCATGTCGAACATTTTCAATTCTCGGGATAAATAATAGCCTCTTGTTAAGTTGAAAAAAGATACGGATCCCCAACTGACCAATACACAGCATATCAGTCCAATTACAACCAGATACATTTTGTGAAGGAAACTACAACTACGAAGAACAAAACTCAAATTTGATTTTCATGATTATAGGGAACTTCATTGGAACAGGAATTACGCACTCAAGTTGGAAAAAAATTGGCTTCTTGAGTAATGGAATAAATAACGTACATGAAAATGTTTAATTAGATTTTTAGATGAATTAATTCAACTTACATTGTACGTACCCACCGGTGATTCAGTCGAGCAGAGTTCCATGATTCCTGAAGGATCGTTCAAAGCGATGCATTGGAAAAGATACCGGGCTCTGGAACTTCCGTTGCAGACAGATCCAAGTATTATAACGAAAGACTGAACATCATATACCAAACAACGTAAAAGAGAGAGAATGGTTGTCACAAGCCAGAGAAATGGAGAATTCTGTTTGACCTTCTAATTCTTAATGATAATCAGAGATCTTTCAGTGTCTCAAATATTAATTGTTAATTTTACAGTACAGATATCTATGTCATTACAAAAGTCACTCTGCACAAAATATATTTTATCCGAATTGACGGAAATTCACTAAAAATTATTCTTCCGAATGTATGCTGCTATTTTCAACTAGTTTGACAAGTGATATTTGAACTAGAAGTTGAATTTGTAGGTGAAATCAGCCCTTTGTATTTTTGCAAAGACTTCACATTCTGTTTTCTTGATTTTTCCAAAATACTAACACCCTCCTTTTCCGAGAATTTTTCTTTGCCTAAATTTCAACTGAGGGAAGGAGAGTTGACTTGTCGAATGGTTCGTTCTCTCAATTAAAAAAATTAGTTAACTTCTCTTTGAAAAACTTGTGTATTCCAGTTATTTGCAGTTAAGCTCAGCGTGAAGAGCCAAGTAAAACTGCAATTAAAAAACAACGTTTGAATGTATAACGTATCTAGAATTATCTTCCAAAGGATGTTCTATTCCAAAAAAAAAAACTTAATAACCCAAAATGATTGAGTGTTACAAGGCACTATATTTTCACCTTTTACCGCACAAATATTCTCTACTGCTGCCTTCGTACGTTTATTCCAGAAGAGTATGACACGACGCCAATATTTTCTGTGAAATGTGTAACATTGAATAAAAGCCGAGACAGTTTGTATATATTTTAAATAAAATGAAACTAACAAGGAGAGTAGGATCATCGATTTCAATAAAACCTTTTTGGTGTTGCTAGGTCAATAGGACAAATATCAGACACGTGTCCAAGGGTTCTTTCCATTGGGCCGTAGAAACCGAAAAAGAATATTTTAAATAATTTAAAAAAAAATCATGTGAACTAATGTCTTCTTTGCTCTGCTTGTATTTATCTGTTATAATATACTAATCGATTTGTTTTTTTCCTGTAATTTGTTTTTCTCATAAAAAAAAGTTGATGGATTTTTTCTTCAAAATCAAGACAATACTTTATCATCAAAATCAAAACAAAATCAAAAATTGCCTCAAAAATTCAGGTAGTCCAAAACTGGCAGTGTATATTATACATTTTAATTTATAAAAAGATATTTGGTATTTTTTTTAATTTGTGATTTACAGGATTCAGCTCTATAAAGTTCAAAAAAGTCAACTTTTATTCTGGAATATTGTTTTCAAACTTAGCATTAAAAATTATAGCTGAGTTTACTCTTTAAACACGTATTCTAAATAATAACTCTGAAATAGTTAAAGATCTTAATCTTGGTGTATTCGAGTGTCCAGAAACTTCAATGATAATTACTCAGTTTAGAAAATGTATTTATTTTGATATAAATATTGTCTATCTAAGTTGGGACTTTGAGCCACAGTTTTACTATTATTATATTTATTTTCTACTTTGAACGTACCATTTATTCATTTATATTTGTAACTGTTATTAAGATAATGAGTCACACATCTGTTTTTCTTTTGTTATTTTTATAAGAATATATAAGGGTTGTTCCCATAGAATAATAATATTGTCAATCGTTTCAGAAATAATTATATTAACAAATAAAGTCGCAGAAGGTAATATAATGACGGCAAATAAAAGAAATGAATGCTTGAATACGTGTTTTCGTATTTCATGGTAATCATGCAAATTTTCAGTCTGTAGTTATTTTTACTTACCAAAATATGAAGGGATTGATTTTCAAATCAAAAAGATGGTAATTGATAAGAAGCAAGTGATGGTAAATAAAGGGTTGTGTGGTACGTCATCGCACTAGAAGTATTTTTTTTATAAGGGTACCTTTCTTTAATTAATTTTTATAATATTGTAATGTCTATTATATTAACATTATCAGATACTATTATAAACTATGATGTATATTACGAGAAGACAAAGGTATTGAAAGATTGAAGGTGTATTAGAGGCAGTACTAATCCGGGAGTGGTGACCCCCCGACCCAGTGTTTGCAACTTGACACGAATCGATAGCTCTGTCCCCGGATCTTCTCATCCCTATATGAGCTCTCTTATATATCTCCTTCCCTCCAACGGTTAATCTTCCCCCTCAATTAACTCTTTGGCACAAATCTTTTTTTAAGAGTTACGGGAACACATTTCATAGCAATAAAAGAACAGGGATTTAATTTGGATTATCCTAGGTATTCTCTGAATACTTAAACCTATGAATAATTTATTCCATAGCTCTCCATCAAGTTGGATTGTTTTCACCTTAAACGGGTTCAGAAATATCGTAAACCTGTGAAAAAGACTTTTTTCCAAAGCATTTTATTATTTAAAACGAAAATCAAAAGAAAAAAACATAATTGCAGTAACCCTAATTCCATTGTTAATAATATCTAAGCGAAAGATTTTGATAATTCTAAGACCAGAATATTGATAATTATACTACCCAAAGAAAAGAGTTAGAAACATTTTCAATTATATCCTAACAGCAAAATTAATTCACTTTAGCTAGGAACACCATTCGTCCCAAACTCTGGTCGTCCAAGAGATGTCTAAAAAACAAAAACAAAAAAAGGAAAACCAACGTAATTCTTTGAAAACAAAAAAAAAATAATCTAAACATATACTCGTCTAAACATAAACTCACAATAAACTCGATATTGTCATAAGAACAATAAGACACTATTTCTAGTCGGAAAAATTACATATACACTCTTAGAGAAAAGTTACATTGATATTTTATGTGTGTCTAAGGCTTCAGATTTTGTTTCTTTTCTTTTTTTCAACAAAACCCTTCATTACTTTTCACTTCTTAATTTAATTATTGTAGAAGGTTCGGACATTTGTCGATCATCTGCACCAATATATAATTAAGTTAGAAATAATTAGTTCTTATCAAAACTTTACATTTACAGAATTTATGAATACATTGCATATTGAATAACAATTATTATTTGAAACGAGAAAAAAACAGAATAAATAACAATCCTTTAATAAAAAAAAAAAAGATAATGGCATACTTAATAATTGTATTTTCTCATTTCATATGATAACTGTTATTCAGTGTGGCATATATTCATAAATTACTGAAATGTGAAACTGAATGTAAAGAGTTGATAAGATTTAATTATTTCCAATTTAATTATAGATTAGACCAGATGATCGATAAATGTCTGAAACGTCGTCAATAATTAAATAAAGAAGTGAAAAGTAATAAAGGATTTTTCGTTGAAAAAAAAGAATTGTTATTTTTTATTTGTAGGATAAAAATTTTTAAAAAAGTTGTTTATTGGTAATATTTTTCAATAGGCCAGTTTTAATAAACAAACAAGAATAATTATGATGAATTCTACTCGTAAGTGCTCAGATTGCTTATGTTAATTAAATTTCTGAAATTTTATAATTTGAATAGTGAATTTTTTTTTATGAAATTAATGAGTTTTTTAAACATAAGTTAGCTCTACAAAATAAATTTGATAACGATTAATGGAATAAAACTAGTAACGGTAGATTGACAGGCGAGGGACTAAGCAACTAACACGATCATCTCGTAAGTACTAGAAAAGATCAACAAGTGCAAATATTAATCATGAAATAAAAATTGATTAATTGCTACAACATGCTAGCAAGGAATGGACATAGTGTGAGGTCTTTAATTTTAACCAATTTTTTTTTTAAAAGATTTTATTAAAAAATGTTGGATATGAGTCCAATTCGTTCGAATGGGGCCTATGAGGTAAGAAAATTTCATTATCTGACTTTGATCTGCATGGATTTTAAGTCTAATAAATACAAATTTAAATAGCAAATTTAGATAAAATATTTGAGGAAACAAATTGATATATGTTTTTCGCACCTTAATAAAAAACAATTTAAATAAAATCGAATAATAAATAAATCTTTTTTTTGTATAAAATTGCAATAGCATGCACGGCTCTAATAATCCAAACAAAACTTAGGACTGAGTAAGGATTCAATCAGTAAAATAAAATCGGATATTAAAACTATAGATCTGAATGAAAACGTCTCAGGAGTTTTTCATATCGAATCAGAAAAAAAGTTTAAAATCGAAGGCCCTCCCTCATCATCCTGCGTTCCCCTTGAAGTACCAGTATTGAGTAGGAGGCCGCATACTACACCAGCATAACTTAACAACATTGTTGGTTTAGTATCAAGGCTGGATTGAAGGAAGTAGGTAGATACTCGAATATTATGCTATAATATTATCCTTCAGGTTATAAAGTTAAAATCCTTCGTAAAATCCTCAATGCTCCTTATTTTGTTACTAATAAAACCATCCATAAAGACCTAAATGTTCCTTATGTAACCGATCTAGCCCGAACCC
>NW_027108587.1:329650-362920 GCF_000696795.3 Halyomorpha halys
GTAAGGAGCATTGAGGATTTTACGAAGGATTTTGGATTGTAAGGATTGAATAGGAGAGGAATTCGAAGGTTTAGTGGAGCCCCAAAGCTCAACTCCATATGGAAATCGAAATTTTAAGAATATTAAATGATTAATCGAACTGTTACATCTATAAAGGTTCTAAGGTTTCAGGGATACGAAAAAAAGTTTTCTCTTTCCCTAAATGAGCATATTTATAGTTTTTCGAGTAAAAATCTTTGTTAAGGATTAAAAACTTATTCATTGTCTGCATCTAGATTGCTAGCAATAGTTAGATTAAGTCAGAAAGAAGCTTATTACATTTTTTTGGTAATCTTTTGTTTCATTCCGAAAATTCATTTTGTTAGGTTTCGTAGTTCCCTCTTTTTAGAGGGAATACTTAAATTCCTATTACTCTTTTCTTATATGAATTCAGATATTCACGCTCATTGAAAATAAAAATAACAGTTCATCAGTCAATGTAATGCCCAAATTAATGATTTTTTTTTTGAAGTTGGCCGTTGTATACTAAACACATATATGGTCCTTAGAGAGGAATCAAAATTGCTTGGATACAGAGGTTTTGCATAAAATACTATTATTTTCAGTCTGAGGCACAAATTATATATAAAACAACTCTTTTCATTCAATATCGATGGTCATACTACTGGTACTACGATTTCGAATCAGTTTAAAAACAAATATGTCGTTAATGAGAACACTAATCAGAAAGTAAAAAGGAATTATATTTTTACCCAAAAAGTTTTTACAAAAAATCACAGTTGCACTAGAAATGATGTACGACCGGATAAATGATAAGGGAAGTAATATTTACACTTGCAAATGATAGATACAGTTTAGTAGGAAGAAAAATAAAATAATATTCTGTTAAGAAAAAAAAAACCAAGACAGAAATAAAATAAAAACGCCAAAGAAGACTTTTAATTACAATTAGTTGTTTTTGTTTCTACAAGAGAGTTGAACATAATCTACTACATACTTGAATAAAATTACTAAAAAGTAAAAATTTTTATAAAACCTAAATATTTATTGGTATTATGATTAAAAAAATCTGTGGATTCTCGCAAATTTCCACTTTTCCAAATTTCAAATTCCACAGATCTGGACCATTTTGCAATCCGAACCATGAAACAAAAAAAAGTTAAAAAAGAGCAGTTCTGAAACATATATTGATATTTAATGTATCTATTTTTATTATAAACACCTTACGTCAAATAAATTTCTCCCATATAGCCAAATCTATAAGAAGTTATTAACAATCATTTCAAAGTGTTGTATTAAAAAAATCGTAAATGAAACATCATTGAAAAGATATAAAACGACTAGGTAGGTCCATGTGGACTTACAGTTGCCAAAAAAAAAAAAAAAATAGGATTTCCTAAATGTAAGGTATGATAAACGTTTTGAATATTGAAAAAATCTAATAAATCCCTTCTTCAGGACACTGGACTTAAGTTATTAGTTAAATTATAGTTTTAGGTTTAGTCTAGCTACGATACAAAAAGGAGGTATATAGTTATCCAATAGTAAATATCCAAAATTAACATATATCATGAAATGTTGTTCAAGTATCTTAATCTGAGTCACATGTGATCAAAGGCCTTGAAATAGATGCATTTTCTTTCTAAGAAAAGTTATATTTCAGAAAATTCTCGAGAAAAATTAATTTATTGATTATAGAAAACTATTTTTAAAAGTGTTTATATGTATTTTTTGTTGTTTAAGAATTTTTTTTTTCAATAAATCTTTTCAAATCACCTTAACCTACGTCCTAAACCTATGGTTCTCTACTTTATTATATTCTTCGATACTACTCTACTAATTCCTGGCGATCAGATCCGTTACGTAGGAATACATCTGAACAAACAAATAATTTAAAATTCTAATAAAAGACATAAAACTGGTCGTAGATTCCGACTATTCTAACACTTACTAGACAAAACGTCTGAACTTCCAATTAATTACAATAGACTCATTTACATTGTTGTATAGGACCTATTTGGACATCTGGGGAATTAAGCTTTGGAGCTCCACTAAAACCATGGAATTCCTCTCGTATTCAATTCCTTACAATTCAAAATTCTACATTAAATCCACAATGCTCATGACTTTGCCACAAATAAACTCATCAAGGACACCAATGTTCCTTATGCCGATTAGGCAAGAACGAAATATCAATCCTTCTATGATAAACTCCTCAAGAACTCAAACTAAATTCTTCCTAACTTTGCATCTTCTTCAATACCTGATAATCATTCTAGGTTACTGAAGAGAAAATTTCTTTCGATACCTTCTATTCAAGGAATGTTATTAGAGTGCTATCAATTAGTAGATTCTGTACAAGGCTGAACCATGCCATTGTAATATAACTCAGGTCATATTTACTGGATATATATTGTTTTAAATACCATAAAAATTGTAAAAAAAAAAATCTATATAGTAATTTAATTTGTATGCTTATTCCTCAATGACCTCTTCGGTTTATATTAGTTCGAAACAGGAGGTGCCATCATTCTTCTAAATATTTTTCTTTAAAATAAACATATCTTTTATGTATTTTTTATCTTCTTTTAAATTATATAAA
This sequence comes from Halyomorpha halys, assembly GCF_000696795.3. NCBI lineage: Eukaryota > Metazoa > Arthropoda > Insecta > Hemiptera > Pentatomidae > Halyomorpha > Halyomorpha halys. The sequence continues at coordinate 332,253 of NW_027108587.1, forward strand.
ATTAATCATGAAAAAGGTAGAAATTATAAAATATAAGTAATTTACAAATATAATTGCATATTAGTAAGTATTAAAAAAATGAAATATATATGTATATATACGAATGAGGGCAATATCTACTCTAAAATAAATTGAGAATCCATGAATTAGTGATATAGCCTCAAGGGAATAATCATAGAGCTAATTCTGACAATATATACCAAATTGAGCGTCCTAAATGGCGATTAGAGGCTTTGAAGCACCTGTAGCTTCCATTCAATGGCTCTCAAACAATCGTTATACAAATATAAAATATAAAGCAGAGCATAAATATGGCCGTTTGATTTTTTATTGCTAGCTGTTTATTGGGATTGACTTTCCATTCTACACTCTTGCCGGTAGTGATTGGAATATTACCATCATGTACAAGCCATAGAATAGTCGAAATGTATTGAAATCAACAAGCATATATTTTTCTTATTAACATTGCAATAACTAAAGTAAAGCAAGTAAGTACACTAATCGTTGTATTTTTCAATTAATTTGATTTTTTTAAATATCAAAAATTAAATTAAAATTAAATATTTTAAATATTTCATATATATTTTTTTTGTTTTTTTTTTCTCTTCTTACGTCGGCCCAAGACTCCCGTTGGAGTCCTACACTGCCCCTGTTGTTATATAATAAAAGAATGGAGATGAGGATGTAAATTCTTATTGTTTATTTAATTTTAAAAATCTACTTTGGATTTTGCACAACGCCTGAATACTAGCCATATCTAGATCGACCAGCCCTTGGAGGAAAGCGCTATTGTTTTGGATGAGGGGATATTTAATCCTGTATTTGTCATATCTACTGCAATTTAGTATAATGTGTAATGGGTCCTCGATAGAGTTGCATGTCAAACTTTTATCATTATTTTTAACTTTAATTAAGGTCAAGCCGCGATTTGTACGACCATGGTTAATTCTTAAACTTGTAAGTAACACTATATCTTTTCTGTTGAGCTTGACACAAGTGTTAGAGAACCATGGGCGTGGAGAGACGTTAGGTTGGATAGTGAAATGATCTTTACCTTTCCAACTTGACTCCCAGGCATACCTATCTCGCCATTCACTAATGAAGTCTTTTTTTAACCATCTAAAAATTTCCTGTAAAGGCAGTTTAGCATTTTCTACTTTTCCCGAAGATCGTTTTGCTATCTTGTCAGCTCGCTCATTGCCATAAAAACCCACATGGCCTAGAACCCATTGGACCTTAAATTTGTTATTTGATGAACTATGAACTTCTTCTGTTATGTTCTTTATTAGGTAAGATGAAATATGTTTGTATTCTTATATTTTCTGTTTGCTATTTTGAAAGCTTCAACGACACCGTATAATTCAGCACTGTATATGCTGAACTTGGTGGGAAAGTTTATCGATGTATCCTGGTTATATTGGACATCATATATCCCGACTGCAACTTTATTTTTATCTTTAGATGCGTCTGTATAAATTTCTATACTTTTCAGACAATATTTCTTGTGTTTTCTGTTTTAGAACAGTCGGTGGATAGTGTATTTTGGTTAAATCTTATTGAAATAGTTTGGGATTGGTTTTTATGTTAATTTGTGACTTTGGAATGGGAGTACATAAGTCGAGTGGTTCGGGGTTGATGGCAAGTGTGTTAAAAGATGTTTTGTTTCTTGAGCTATGTTTCATACTTTTGGAATGTATAAAGTACCTTTTCGAATAGCTTGATATAAAGGGTGGCAACTGTTAAAAGAAATTATTTCATAAATTACCTTAAGGTTCAAAATGGTACTTAATCCATATATTTTTTCATTTTAGATATGATACAAAATTGGAAAATATTTAAAATTGAAGTTATAAAAAAATCTTATATGTGATTAATAAGAACTCTACGTAGGATAACAAAATTAAAATTCTACTATGGATTGATTATTATGAAATTTTGTCCGAACAACTAGAAATCAATTTTAGCAAATATCACGATAACTATTACTCCTAAGATTACTAACGACATAAACTACTTTATCTTACATTCAACTAGCTTCAATTTGAGTGTTAATTGACATCTGTACGTTTCATGATTCCTCGGATATAGATTTCCCACAATAAATTCACTAACTGATGCTTTTTTTATTATTTTTTTTATGAAATATTGCTTAAAAAAACAAAAAAAACAGACCTGTTATGGCTCATATTTTAGTAAATTTACTCTACTTTAAATGATGTTCTATTAGGTCTTCTAGTGTTATAGGTAGTTATAACGGTATGGAGCTCGAAATGAATATTATTTTTTACGTTTTAAAAAGGCCGCCATTTTTTATTCCCGCTACCCATCGTTGTCATGACTCGTAATTATATATAGACGTGTAATGACTCGTAATTAGTTTTCATTAGAGTAATCAAATATCGAGGCGAAATAACTGACTTTTTTTCTCCCCTTGGGCTCTTGTATTAATACATTCAATAAAACCTTATTATCAACACCCTACGTGCTGAGGCTGAAATTATCTAATTTTTAATTAAAATAAAATCCAAGCTATGCATTAAACTTTTTCATTAAATTAATCTCTAGCTCACTCAAACATATTTAATTTACATAGTTAATTTTTTGTTTATGTTAGAATTTTCAGACTTTATTTCTGTAGAAGACAAGTTCAGAGGTCTTGAAAATATGATTTCGAGTTCAAAAGAAACAGAAATTTTATATTATTTCACTAGAAAATAATTAACAGACAAATTACTGATCCATACTATTCAATCTCTATATATTTAAATAATAACGCTATCTCTTTTGCTAAAACGGTTAAATACTAAGGAATCACTTTAGACAGTCAACAGACAAACTATTATTTAATCCCCTCATCAATTTTAAATTGAAAACACAAGGAAAATTGTATACAAAATATATCCATACTTTAATAAAAAATCAAAATTTTTATTTTGACTTATCCTGTACCGTATGGATTTTTACTAGTTCAATCAACATAAAAAAAATACAAGTACTCCAGAACTAATGCCTAAGAATTGTTAATAACTCTCCATATTACACTAGAATATCTAAAATGTACAATGAATTATAGATAGACACCGTAGAGGATTACACATTTTTTTTTTCAGTTTTGCCCCACCTCATTGAACCCTATAATCACAGAAATAGGAAATTACAGTAAAACTACAACCCGTAGATATAGAAACAAAAGAACCAAACATATCTTGGCAATATAAAGCTATGATATATATTTTATTCTATTCGATGTTACTTATTTTATTTTAATTAAATAATGTTTTGGGTTTATTTCTACTAAGCCGAATTCGATTATCTCCAAGAACAATTAGATTTTATAATTTTATTATATATAATTATCAGCTCTTTAATTATAATTATAAACAATTATTATAGTGTATTGTGTAATGGGGAAACTTTGTTTGTTGTAGGAAAATTTGAGATATTATTCTCTAGAAATGTAATTAAAAAATATGAAAACTTTAGGATCTCCTGATGGGAGAAGCATTTGAAAAGACAGGATCAAAAAATATTTAGTTAAAGCCTAGTCTCAAACAAAAAGTTAATACATATAATATATTTTAAAATCAATAAATTTAATAATATTTTTTCTTAGTTGAATATAGTAATGAATAATCCGTTCCAATAATCCACTAGCGTAAGCCAACCAAGTTACAACCTTCATTGGACCCCTCACCTAACCTTATAATGCCAAAAGGCAATCAAAGGTATCCTTCACACCCAGCTATACATATAGCATACCTCATATATGTACGTACCAAATACCCACTAAAATCTCTACAGGAGGGTATGAAAAAAATATATATATAAATTTTTTTCGTATGAATTTTATATTTTTAAGTATACAATGTTATTTTTTACATATTATTTTTATATTATTGCCTTTTGTAGGCCTAATAAAAGACTACAAAATAAGCCAAAACGTTCGCCATCTTTAAAATTATCAAAGGCAGTTTATTTAACATGGTATCACTAACTATCTTACTTTATATGTTTTCTTAATAAATGCCATTAATTCATAAAATGTATCATATTCCATACAGAGTATAAATTATTCTAATATTCTAATAATAGTATAAAATATCTATAGTCTCTGGCTCGGTCTGCTAAAGAAACATTGTTGATCCGAACTTTGATTTTTTTCTTTTTTTCTAGGTCTCTTATCTTTTGACTGTAATGTATTTCCATATTTTGAGATATAAGTGTATAAGAAAAACAAACAAGTGGGAAGGGACACAAACAAACAGAATGGGTAAGCTGGAGAGGGAGAAGGGGTGGGTTATAAATGCTCCCAACCCCCTGGCCTCTGGCACAAACTGCTTTAGATGAAGAAACTCATCAGGCTGCTCTCGATCATAGTCTCTACCATTAGCTCACAGCGGCACATCAACCTCCATCCCTTTAACGGCTATGCCCTCTGCCTTTAGAAAAAAGAAAAAAATAGTTTCGAAGCTATTAATTATGTCTTATCTTTATATATACCGAGTATCTAGAAAGATAATATACTATCTAAATGTTAAATAGCATAAAAACTAAAGATAAAAACTAAATAATTTATTTATTAACGACATACAAGTTATAGAAATTAGTTTAACATAAATCATAATGTGCAAATAACCAATCACATTATTCGTAACGAACGCAGTGAGGATTTTTTTTTTCAAATGATCGAGATACGATAGCTCGGTTCATGAACTGAGAAAATATTTCAGTTATCTAATGATGTAAAACCCTGCATTTTTTAAAAAATTAACATTAACCTAAAATAAATTAAACGCGAGTAAATTCTCGACGTTCTAATACCCTCAATAGCCAAATGGGGACAAGGGGAATCGGTGTGTTATTTTGGGGATTTCTGAAAATATATTTATTTATATTTCATCAGGAGCTGATTACGAATTTCAACTCTGCCACTTAAAATTTTTTGTGGCTTAAAAACTGTCAAGAAGATTTGGATTTATTATTTTTTTGATTTTATGATTTCAACTTTGATTATTTTTAAAAAAAAAACCTTGAAAATATTAAAAAATATTTGGATCAAAATTTAAGGCAATTGGTTAATTTAATAAAGTAGAAACTATTAAAATAATGCATGATTTTCAAGATATAGGGAAAAAAACAAAAGTTTTTTTTTTCAAAAACAAAAAAATTATAACTTAAATTATTATAGCCCTGTAATGGGTACTTATACATGTAAAGTTGAGAATTGATATTCTTTAGCATTTTATTTAGTGTCTTGAAAAGTTGGCTGATTCATAACGCTAAATATTGTATTAATTGCTCATCCAGATCCTTAATGACTTATTCTTGTAAATTAAAAAGAGCCAACTAAGTAAGCACTTATAGATCATAAATCGATTCAAAGTCATACTTTAATTATTTTTAATGATTTATCTTATTTTTCATTTTTAAATAAAAAAGATCTTGAATGTTTTTTTAGGGGTTTTTGTCCAACTTTGGGCCGGCTAGAAACAAACGTTTTTGTTTGTTTAAGGGAAGACTTTGAACTTTTCCACTCTCGGGCCCCAGCGCCTCGGAAAAGCTCAGGTTCTCTCCATCGAAGAGTTTATTTCAGTAACTTTAGAAGCTTGAGAACCTGCGTAAGGGAGTATCATACCCTTTCAGTCAAGATTCACAGTATAAAGAATGAATTCAACCCTAGTATCACTGCGTTCATAAGATTTCGATTAAGTGATCCGCTCTGATGTTAGGAATTATTAGGAAGTTAATAAACGTAATGTATATAAATAATAATAAATGCATGTCCAACTGTGTCCAATGTGCTAAGGGGTTGGGAATAAAATCAAAAGCACTGAAAATTAATTAATTTCTTGAGTTTGGTAAAACGATATTAATAAGGTTTCCCACAAAAAAAAAAAAATTAAAAAAAAATAATAAAATGAATTAATATTTTAAGAGTACATAAAAAAAAAAAAAAAAGTTAAAAATTGTAACAAATTATTTATCTAATAATTTGTCAGTAATGTGGAACCAGTAAACTAGATTTTTTACACTTGAAATGACGGCAGATTTAGATTCAGCTCTCCAAAAAATTAATCCTAAAAATATCGTCGAACCAAAACCGATTTAGTGAGGGTCTTATTATAAGTGCATTGAATTAAAATAAAAAAAAATAATTGTTTTACATATATCAGCAGTGTCAAGGTCAATTCTTAAAAAAATTTAAACTTTTACAAGTAAAACTATCGATTTATTAATGCAATAATGAAAATTAAATAATACTTTGTATACAAAACAGTACATAGAAATTTCATATAGTAAAACAACAATGCTGTTGGTTTGGAAAGAGCATTGCGTGTTAGACCCAACCCATATACGTAATTAGTTTTAGGAACTTCTGCGTCAACGGCTTTTCCAACATTTTCCTACCTCTGTAATTAACCTTAGTAGAAGTGGTCGCAAAAGTGAGTTTAGTTCAAAATGCGTTTAAAAAAAGTATTTGATTTTACAATAAGATACGTTTTATAATGTTTTTAAACTTGCTCGAATCGCTTGTATCATTTGAATGAGCCATTTTTCAAAATTATCAAATGTAAAAATGTCAATTTATCAATATCATACATATTAAAAAGTTTAGCCAATAATCAGAATTAACTTTTTTTTCTTCTAACTTTACATCAAAATTTTACAATGAACTATTTCCTTAATTAAATTGTTTTTCAACAGTTACACCAGATTTATTTTCTTGAGGTTACTATCTGCCACTATATTTTTTATAAATTGATTAAGGTGAAATCTAAAAAACAACACCTAATAAAATAATAATTTATATTAGGAGAATTGCATAAAGTTGTAAATACGTGTTAAGATGGATTTTAGTTTTATTTTCGTCACCTTGTGTTTCATTTATGTATAGTAAGAATGTACACTTAATAATAATAACAATCTTTATTTATTCTGGGATTGATCCCTTTAGAATAATATACAACCGTCAGAATTAGGCTTTAGAACCTAAGAGTGAAATACAAAATAACAATGAAATTATACAACGTCATAAAATATAATGAATTTGAAAAGATTAAAATGAACAACAATAATTAACAGAATATGTAAAATAAGAATAGAAGTAAAACCATATGTCATATCATAAAACATATGACGACAAACACTTCTGATAATAAATAATAGGAAACAAAAAATAAAAAAATAAAATTTGTTTAAACTAAAAATAATAAATGGAAAGGTACAATTTCTGCTAATATACATATTTACATGAATAAACGAAAATCTGAAACATTAAGTACAGAAAATAAATTAACTTTCTTTGAAACTTTCAATTGTAATTCTTCCGGAATTGGGTGGACAGAAGGTGGCCGAAGATTTGAAGGTTGGGAGGTTAGTAGAACTACGAACACTTGCAGTTCTAATACCCATTGGCCTTAGTTATATTCGCTTGAGATAATATTCCTCAATAAATAAAGTCTTATACAAAGAAAAAACAAGATCAATAGTTGTTTGGTGATTAACAAATGTTTTCCAAAAGATGTTTACTGATTTTTTCTCAAATAATTATAAATCCTATCATTGTTCAGTAAATCTAGTACGGGTGTGCATGGCCGAAACATTTAATAAAGTTTGAATCGGTAATAATTATTTTCAGAAGTTCGAGGTTCAGTCTGGTTTAAAACCAGGTGATTCTTTATCTCATTAATTAATTATTTAATTAAGCACGTGAATATGGTTTAACTTTAGGTGATGAAATACCCGTGCTTGGATCTTCTGATGATTTGGTATTATTGGGTGAAGACGAGGAAACTATAAAACTAAATACAGCTACGTTGATAAAATTTAGGAAAGAACTATGTTCCGAAACTAATAACAATATATCATTAGCAATTAAAACGAAAGCAATTTCGGTGATATAGATACAGGAGGAAATACATTTGAAAATGGAGAGAGGTTCAAGTATTTAGGTTCTATGATAACTAGAGAAAAATTAAATTGATGAGGAAATAAAAAACGGACGAGTTAATCAGAAAATTTAGAAAGCTAAATAACGTTGAATAGGGGAAATTGCATCCGGTGAATATAATTTGGGTCATAATATTGCGATGAATATAATTAAGGTCATAGCATTGCGGTGAATAAGATAGGCATATAAGGTAGGGCTCAGTAGTGAACGGATCCCTAAAATGTTAATAACCGTTGATCCGACAGGTAAACGTCCGAGAGGAGGCCGAAACGTTGGTAGGAGAATGGTATCAAGATTGATTCCCTAGATTTGGATTTGGATGAGAGCGATTCTTGGTATCGGCATCGGACATTCGGATTCGCTAAGCCTTTATGGTTTCAATTATGATATCTTGATAAGCTTATGTTGGTACGTTTTAAAACATAAAATATTATTTTCACATCGCATTCTTAAGCCTATAATTTTTTTCAGGAATAGTCCCCTTCAAAAAATCTAGTTATATTAATAAACAGATAAATTCGTTTCATTTTGGATTTGTTCGTTTTTCTGTAAACATGTTGCGTTTTAAAAGATAATTGTTGTTATAGGCATAAATCTGTATCTTGTTTATATAAGAGACTAAGTTCATTTTATTCGCCTTTGTTGGCTTTACACTGAGCTTTGAATAACAATTCACAAGGTCATTTGCAATAAGTAGTAACATTATTTTAAACATTAATAAATTTATTTTTATTCCGAGGGAAAATATGATCAAGCTACTGTTCTGCACACTCAGGGGAGTGTGAAGTAGTGTTCTATAGCTTCTATCTACAGAATGGTTTTGCTTTAACCAGTTATAACTATTTTTTAGACCAAGAGTAAAGTAGGTACGTGAGAGGAAAGTAGAATAAGCATATACATTTCATAAATCTCAACATTACCTTCAACTTAATCACATATATTAGAAACTTAACTTCCACTTTTTGTTAATTTATAAAAATGCCTACGTTAGTTGTTTTTTAACATTTTTTTTTTCAATAAATGAACATGCGGTCAATATTGTTTGTTCATATTCAGATAGAGATTGTTAATAAACTGGTTAGGTTTTTTGTTCCAAATTTCTACAACAAAACTGTATATGTTCGAAATTCGAGTTTCCTGCAAAGAATTTTCATATAATGGAAGGTAGAAGGTGAATAAGTAGCAATAGTACAAGTTACTAAGGGTATTTTACCTACATGGTGTTTTTACAGCTAATGGTCAACATACTTATCAATAGGGTTACATAGAAGAAGCATATCCAACACCATTCTTTGACTTTTGTACGCCTTCTGTTTACTGCAATGATAATTACTGCATTCACTTACCAGTTCATCGTAAACTGTATTTATTAACAGCGGAGTCGAATGAAAGGGTTGTGAAGTGGACAGATATTGTGCTCTTTAAACAAGGATGTTCCTCCATGATGGCGGCGTTGCGTACTGGCGACATGATGGAGCACACAGTAGGATCAGATAGGAGGAGCAATTACTTAAAAGTTACCTGCGCCGGTGGAGGTGGGCCCTGGTGAACCTGACAGACATGTTGGCTGGCGGCGACCGGACGGCCGTGTGATCGCCCGGGCGAACGGGTCGCGTTAGTTCCGGTTCGGCAGAGGGTGCGCCATCTTTACATCATCGTCTAGTCCAGGGTGGGGATGTCCTTTGTACTTAAGGAACACTATGCAACCTGGATTGGATTTATATCTAAGTAGTTGGACAGGTGATGAGCGGAGACCGGACTGTCATGCCGAACCATGACAGAAATTAGACCATCTCAAAAAAGACGTTTCTTTGATTCGAGTTTTGCAAAAAAATTGCTCGTTGCGGGTTTCATAAATTATGTTTTTGATATTTTTTTGGTTATATGATTTAATTTAATTTACAATTTTGTCAGTAATTCATGATAAACTAATCTTTTGTAATGCTGTAAAGATGCTCATTTCATATTCTACGGTAATCTAATTACATCTTAAGCAGTTACTGTTATTTTTTATCAATTTAGCTTGAGCACGACAAATATAATCACTACTCACGGGTGATGGGTTTCACTCTCCAAATATTTTCCAAATTAAGATAACAATGATATTAGTCTATTCTAAGGCTTATGATATTTCGCTAGAATCTGGGATAGAGTTTGTTAAAGATCTCACTTTCCCATAATTGTAAACTATTGATGGTATGTTTCTGCCATGCGGAAATCAATTATTTTGTTTTTATTACTGGTAGCTCGGCATAAATGTTGGCTGTCCTATTCTTCTTTAGATAAGTACCTTAAACAATTCTTCAAAGCATGCCATTCTGAAATGAGTGTAAGCATTTAAAAATCGATACCAAAAAATGTTTAAACAAAGGTGCTTCATAAAGCAGTGCGAGCCTAATAATGCATTTCTAAATCATAAGTTCATAAACAAGATCTTTGTGCCAAATAAGTGATGGACCTTGTTGGCTTTAGCTCACACCTATTTTAGTTTTTTATTAAAATGCTCTAAAAAAGTCGTTTGTCGATCTAATGTTATGCTCCAATATGCCGAAGTCTTTGAAGTTTTGTTCGAGCATCCATTCAGTTAAAAGTTGGAGTATCCTTTTTTCATAAGAAAGAAAAATGCACTTATAATATTGTAAAATGTGAGATATAGATGTTTAATACACTATTTTAAACATGTTGGGTTTTACTGCACTAAAATCCGGTATCCAGTGGTGAATAATGTATGAGGTACCAATGGCGTATTCGTATTCCGTATAGGAATAAATCTATGCCAGTTGCATCGTTTACTATGTTAAACATTATTATTCGTAGAATATGAGAATATATATAAAGTGGATGGTGATAATTAGTTTTTTAGAACAAAAGAAAATCGTGTTTGTTTTTTAAATATTTATTTAGAGCAGTGCAAGACAATATAGACCGAAATATAAAAGGAAAAGACCTTAGGTGGGTTTCCTATTTATCGATGAAACATTTTCAGATGTATCTCGGACTCACTATAAAAACCGTTAAAGGTAATTAAAGTTAAAACTAATAAAAAATACTCGGAACTAGCTTTAGAATTACGGTTCCATTTTGTTAGTTTCTCCTTTTAGTTAAGGAGTAAAAACAAGAGTATATAGCTATGTACCTCGATTTCATCTACCTTCAAATTCAGTTATATATATAATCTTTATTCATGTTGAAACATTAATTGAATACTACACTCATGATAATAATAGATTTATTTTTATTTTGTTTATTATTATTTTTATAATGTTTCAAAATGAGTTGAAAATCACGGAAAAGTTGGTGTCGTATTTGCGACATTAAAGATATTTCTTTATGTTAGAAAGGATATTATTTTGTCTATAATAAATCATAGCAGTATCTGATCATAATGATAATATATACCGGCTTTAAGAGTGCATACGATTTTATTATAATAAATATCATTTTTATTATTACAATATCTTATATTATGATTATGATGTTTTAACTATACTTTCTCTAAAAAGAGAGGTCCATTTCAAAGGTTCACACACACCTTTGAAAGAAAGAAATATTAAGAATAAAATAAATCTATATATTTATTTTCAGGTCATTATTGTTCCACAATGGAAACCATTAAAAAAAAAGTTTTGGTTTTCAGTTCAGAAAAAAGTATTTCACTGATCCTAGAAGATGTCCATTTATACGATAATTTGCTGAAAATCTTATGAATAGGTACTTGTTCTAGAAATTAGTCTATTTCTATTACACTGTTCCTGCCCTCATTAATTTGTTGTTCTTGAAATAAACTTTTCAAGGAAAAACGTATGCTTGAGAACAGAAATAGACTAAGATTTTCCAGATTTGGTCTTCCCTTTTTCCCATAATCATCTGAAAGTCCAAATTATTACGGCAGTGAGATCTTATAACGTAGAACTGTATTAATCGTACAGACAATTTATTCCCCATATGCCTAAATAGAAAAAGTTTTAATAAATTAATTTAAAAAAAAAAAGTGAAGGACATTCATTTAAAATAGATATAATACCCCTAGGGGCAGGAAATATCTAAAATTTATGGTTGTTCAATGGCAGGACATATATTCCGAAAAGTCGATCAATATGAAGAAGTAAGGAGTTAATGAATATATTAAGGGTCATATCTTCAAAATGAATAAATCCAATAAATAATTCGATTAATATTTTCGATCAAATGTTTCAACTTATATTTATATTAATTACTAATGCTTTTTCCAATCAAAATTACATTAAATCTTTTACCGGCGCTCTAATTTTCACAAGGAATAAGGCAGATACATTAGAAAACTCAGGATGTATATAACCTTTCGGATTATAGGACGTAAAGTATACCCGTGCCAGGTGCAATAACAGAAAAACCTTGAAAATTGTCTAAATCTTTAAGGAGGAGGGAACTTGGTTCTAGCCTTGACCTAGCGCAAGGATGGTTTTTTTAATCTTTAATTCCAATCTGCGGAGCAGTTCCTTCGACTACCTGGCGTTTCCCTTCCCTGTACAGAGGAGTCTAGATATCTTCAACGATATCTAGAAAAAATATTATATACACACATCTCGCTTAACCGGCCACAACAAAATGACTGACGTTGCAATTACTATGAAACTTAAGATCATTTGCATACTTAGATTAAATCACACATCTGAAGAAATTTCTTATAAAATTGTTTTAAATTGGTCTGATAATTTAATTTGATCATCTATTACTACACACATCACTCAAGTTTTGTATTGTATTTTAATTTTTATCTATGAGAATTAAGCTGGAAGTATCTGGGAATTTTTTTTTATACAATCAAAGTAAGCCCGCAATCTTGCTTAATTGAAATGTCTCGGTCTCGACTAGTATGGTTAAAGGGGGTTCTACAGTATACATAATTTTAAAATATATGATTTTTTTAGTGAAAAATTTGTATCGACTTAGGTTTGATTACTGGGACCTAGAAGTGTAGAAGTGTAAATATGGAAAAATAAATATCGATATATACATAATCTTATCCATCAGAATTTAACAAGAAAAATTCGATGTCGACGAAAAACTTTTTCGAGCCCAGATATTTTATCTAAAGAAAAATATCGATATTGGAATCAATATTAATACTGATATTGGCATTGATTATAAAATCTATACTAATAGATTGTATACTCTTTATTCAAATTTTATTCCATCGACAAAGCAGGCGCATTAAGCTACTCGTGATCAACTCAGCAGTTGCCAACAATATTTCTCGGTCACCTGCATGAGTAATTTGTTTGTTAGAAATCTTCATTTGTAGAAGGTCCAATCCCATTCAATCCTTGGTCCTTTGGACATATGGTCACCATAGGTGATCTGATACATTCTTAAACGACCTAATTGCCACTAACTTGTTTTTTTCTGCACTTAAGATATCTTCAATATCTTGTAAATCCTGCAGAATGGTTTCCAAATCATCATTGTCCACTTTCTGGGAGTTCCTGGATCCTCTGGGGTTCAGCAAGTTCTCTAAATGTTTTCGCCACCTTTCTTGTACTTCAATCAGCATTTTATCATGTTCCTTTTCGATCACGTTTCCTCTCCTGAACTCCTTCCTTCCAACCGTAGTTCTCATGACATCTATAGATTTTACGGTTGCAAAAATTACCATCCTGTGTACGTTGTCGTTAGATCTATGTGCTTTCAATGTTCTCAGCTCCTTTTCATTTCAAACCTGTGTATTAAAGTCTCTCACGACGATTTTCATATTTTGACTGGAGCTATAGATATTATACAGTTGTTCATAAAACTATCTTTCTCCTTTTTCCACTCCTCAGATACACAGGACGATAAATGCTACTCCAAATTCATCCCTATTTTCAGTTCCTTTAAATCGCGTAATGAAATCATTTCTTTTTATTTGGCCTTTGCCAGTCTATCTCAACTCTTGCACAGATCTTAAAATCTATAATATCGATATCGGAATCGATATAATTAAATATGGCTAATTTTTCTAAATTTGTATATATTAAAATATATGTTATAGTAATTAAAAATATTACTATATTTTTAAAATCTTGATGTATTTTAAAAATATTGATATATTCTAAAGATATGATATTTATATATAAATAGTTTTGAATTTTCCACTGCTAGATTGTTTTGTAAAATAGTGCTATATATATATATATGTATATTTTTTTTTTTTATATCGCCAATCGATAGTTTTATATCGACATTTCCATCTATGTGAAAAAAAACTATAAAATAAAAATGTCGATATTTATTATTATTATTATTATTATTATATAGTTGATTTAAACATATTCTGCTGCGAGTGAAACACAACCTAGATATTATATTATATTTTTTGCGGGTGACAAAAACTGTTCATGGGAGAATATTTTTTTCTGTGAAAACCGTAAGTATTAAGATATCGAAATAGGGTATGGAATTTTTTAGTGTTTAAAATACTTATGTATAAGTAACTAGTGATTCGTATAATAATATTCCAGCAGTTTGAATTTTAAAAAATGTTGGACTCACAAGGGATTTTCAGAACCCAAAATTGTGATTCTAAACCTGTGTACATCATTATTCCTTTAACATTTCCTCCTTCGCTTCAAATAATAAATTAAATGAAACTAGTATCATCTAGGAGTTTTTATTCCAAGGAAATGAAAGTATCACCCTCAATATTCTTTCTTAAACGAAGAGAGAGATAATATGATGGTATATTGTATCTACTATTGACATAAAGGACGGTGCTAGGGGAGCAGGTGAAGTGAATATAATGTCTACCTCCCCTTTAAACAAGACCTCCAACTTTCAAATCATCAAAGGAGTTCTCACTTTCAGAAAAGTGCTCAGTTTTCCAACAGTCTGAGGTGTTGTAGAATGATGTGACCTATATAATAATTTTTAACACTCTTTCCTATACCATGGAATATATCCATACAGGGTCAAAATATGTTTAACGGTGAATAAGAAATGAAATTGAAGATGTTTATGTATAATTTTTTTTTAATATAATCATTAATTTAGTATGGATCTTTATATTATTATTATTATTTCAGTTTTTTTTAAATTTTAATATTATTAAGAGGTACCACACGATTTAGGGTAAATGAGTATATTTCATGCTATATTTGTTCATTTTATGTTTTTAATTTTTATTTAAAACTTGTGAATATAAGTATAATCACTAATCACTCTTTCTTGCTAGTTAATTTTTCTTTTTTATTGGAAGTTAATAACCTAATGTTTCAGGATATGGCAGATAGGTTAATTTATTTTTCTTTTCATATTTAATATAAAACATGATTGGAGGTCTATAATATTAATTTAAACTTTGTACTTATTTTAAAATTTATTATTTTGTTCAAATTTATTATTTCACTCAAATTTATTATTTTATTCAAGTTAATTACTTTATTCAAATTTATGATTTTACTCAAATTTATTTGAGATGTTTTTCGATGTTTTAGTATTCCTTTATTTTTTTTCTTAAATTTTTGCAGCTGCCATGGCAATCCACCCAACAACTTACGCTGATGACACATGTATACTGTCTGTAAACAATGACCCAACTAATGCATCACAAACACTACAGACACACATAACATCAATTGAAGAATGGTGTCAAAACTGGAGAATCAAAATAAATTCTGACAAATCCCACCAGATCACCTTTACTCTCCGTCGTAAACCTCTGCCCTCCTGTCCTACAGTATCCTTTCTAAATACTCCACTAACGCCTGTTGAATCGATTCGATACTTCGGACTCCATCTTGACAAGAGACTTACTTGGAATCCACAGACAAGACTGAAATGACAAGAAACTCCTCGTAGATTCCGATTGCTACAACACCTTACAAACGCTCTAAACTTCCCATTCACTTAAAAAAATTAGTATACACTACAATAATCAGACCAATTTGGACATATGGAATTGAGCTCTGCGGCTCCACCAAACCATCAAATTCCTCCCGCATCCAATCCTTACAATCCAAAATCCTAAGTAAAATCCTTGATGCTCCTTATTACGTTACAAATAAACTCATTCACACAGACCTTAACATCCCATTCGTTGCAGAATTGGCCCAAAACAGATATGCGTCTTTTCATTCCAAACTCCTTACCCATCCTAACCCATTAATTCTTAATCTTTCATCCTTAAAAATCCCAGATAATCCTCTGAGGTGTCTGAAAAGAAGATGGCCACGGGACCTTCTAATTTAAATTATTGTTTGAAGTACCACCGATGGGTGGTTTCTTCCCAAGATTTCCAAGTGTAAATGAAACATACAACATATTTACTTATTGTATTATTTTGTACAGTTGTAAATTACATTAAATAAATAATAAAAAAAGGTCCATTTTAAATGCCCGCTATATTATTCTAAATAAACTTAATAGCAATAAATATTATTATTATTGTATTTAGGAATTTTCCTTATTCTAGGTTTTTACTGGAATCAGTACCTACCAGGACCTAGGTCAAGGGTGAGGCTAGAAAAAGTTTAACATTACTATTGATATTAATATTTTTAATATATTAATCAATATTTTTAACAATGCTCGCAGTCCTGTGCAACACTGATTTCTGTATCTGTTCTAAGATGTTAAAAGAATGGTCTTAGTCCTTCAGGATGGTCTGAGTCTACTTCGGAATCAGGCCATTTATGGAAATGATCAACGTAGAACTCTTACTTTTAAGAGTTTATATAATTGCTATAGTTCTTCACCTAGATTCCAATATTTCCAAATTTTGCCGACTACCGCCTTATGAACATTGTCATCAGATGGTATTCCAATTTCAATAATGTTTGCATCTCTTTCTCACATAGAGATAAGAAAATATCAATCATGTTGTGAGGAGTGGCGTACTATTGATGATGGTCCGAACCTGATACAGCTTGACATCCCGTTCATCGATGATCGTTTGTGGACTGTACTTGTAATAGGGAATGAAGTAATTTAGAAGTTTTGGTGGACGATTTTAGCCATTTTTTTAGGTTGTGCCTTAGTAAATATTCCTTCCCAGCAAGGACTTGGCAGCTTGATGTGATGTGCTGAAATGATGCTGATACCGTTCTACACAGTTGACATGATACTATAATCCCTTCTCCATATATCCAGTGTCTGTATGTCCTCGTAACCATCTGGTCCTGAATGGAGAAAATAAATCATCCTGTTCTGGGAAATAAGGTATCCCTACAAAACTGTGGTTTCGTACACATTATGGATTTACTCATATCTAGTCCACCTTTCGACACCAAGTCCACCTGGTATTGCCTGTTATTAAAAACATGCCTCAAACCTTTATGATTATTTTTTTTAGATTTTTAGAATTCTTCTAGAAGTACAAAAATAAAAGTAATTATAAAGTATTAAATGATTTATCTGTAATTATGAAGCAAGGATTAGTTTTAAATACTTGGTCAATATTTCGGAAAATGTAATTGTACAAAAGTTAGCACCAGAAATTGGTGGTACTTTGTCCGTAAGCCTGTCTTCATTTGTGATCCTTAGTATACCTCTGTTTTATTTGTTGTCTGATTGTTCTTAAATTATAACATCCGTTCAATAAAATAGGAATTTTAAGTCAATTAAAAATATATGAGCCTAATTTGTGTATATTTTGGTCTAGATCCATATTCAATAAAAATGTTTGTTCTAATACGATTTTTTTTTCCTTCTATAATTTTAGGTGAAAGTGTTTTTTTTTTGGTTTTTTTTTGTAAAGAAACTTAGGTCTTTTTATGACCTATTAATTTATTTTATGAATTAAAAAAATATTTGTATTATATTTTACTCTTAAATGAATTTTTAATATTTTTTTTTCAATTATGACAATCTAACATTAATTCCCAGGCGTTACTAATCAGTTTTAGAAAGTGATTCCATATCCCCATACACATAGATCTAATTTTTTGAAAAAAAAATTAAATACGTAGATAACCATCCTAATCCATTAATTCTTAATCTTTCATCCTTGACAATCCCTGATAATCCTCCGAGGCGTCTGAAAAGAAGTTGGTCACGGGACCTCCTAATTTAAATTAATGTTTGAAGTACCACCAACGGGTTCCTTCCCAAGATTTTCAAGTGTATATGAAACATATTTACTTATTTTATTTATTATTTTTTACAGTTGTAAATTACATTAAATAAATAAATACAAAAAAATACGTAGATGTCAACACAGTATAACAGTTATGGAAAATTTTCTGTCTCAAATGGAATAATCTAAAGAATATGAATTAAATTCAGTATCCATAGCAACAGACATATATTGTTCTTTCACCCACAGTGTATTTTGTTTTACAACAATTACAGCCGAACTACAGTTGTAATACAGTAGAACTAAAGCCGATTTGGAGCCTATCGATCGGATAAGTAGATATATAAGTGAGTGGGATTTGTAAAAAGCATTAGATGAATGGCTAAGAGGGCGCTGGGGGGAGCCAGGGCGCTGTGTGGGCCGAGTGCACTGGCGCCCGCTAAATGGGCCAGTGAATGCCAAACCGCATCCTCAGGCGCCAGCCGCCCCCCTCGTCCCTCCAAATATATTATCTCCTCCAGTCAATCAATGAGTCATGGGTTGGATCTGGGGATGACAACTGTTGAAAGGGTGGCTGGCTGGCCTAAACTATACACCATACGGGCTAACTGTCTAGCAGTTCAATGTTTCAAAAAAATTGGTAGGTAAAAAAAAAGTATAAATTAAAGTTTTAAAATTTAGCCTATAAAGAATATTATCGGCGTTCAGGTGACTGACTAACGTATGTATTAAGTTAAATAACTCGTAGATTTATAGAGAGCAATATACCACAGCTGTACTAATAGAAATAATATACCCATCTAATTATATAAATGGATAAACCATCCTGGCCATTTAAGTTATCTTCTGGTCGTAATATATAAAATTGGTGTGCTGGAGTTGAAGCTATAGCTATTTTTGAAATTTTCGAAAAAAAAAAAAAGCAAAAGTATAACCTAAACAGTATGACAAATATCGTATTTTAGGGTCTCTCGGGAGGAAAATAGGGAATATAAATTTTGTTTCTGGCAAGGATAAAACAGTTTAATAACAGATAAATACACTGTAATGCAATCGGGAAAGATAGGGTCATCTCCCCTTTTCCAGTTCGAATAAGATTTCTTATTTTAATTTTTTTTCTCATTTAGCTATTTATAAAATTCTTAATATTTTTATATATCTATTGATTATTATTGCTAGTAATGATAACTTGTTTATTTTATTTTCAATTAACAAAATTAAAGGCTCTCGAGAAGAAAATTTGTTAAAAATTCGGCTGATGTTAAAGATAATTTTATTGTACATTAGCATCTCGACATGTTTAATGGAAATCATTACAGACGTTTTTGAGAAAATCGACTCTATTAAGTGGAAATCCTGGTTGGTCGATTTAATAAAAAAAATTGCTGTCACACGTCTAAAATATGAAATTTTAGTTTTTGAGCAAGACTACACTCACAGATCGTTTTTGTTTACTATATATTCCATACACGTAGGTAGGTGAAAGGAAAAAGAGTACAATAAAATAATTGATAGATGTTTGTCATTCTACAAATATTTTGCCGAGTACAAATTTACTCGAATTAGTTTATTTGGTTTAGTGACGCGCGTTGCACCATTTTACATTCATCTATTCCCTATCTATAAGAGTTTTCCCGGAATAAATTATTTCTGGGTTCCGAAAATCCTTCAATAAAGGTTTAAGCTAAATCCTTTCGAGAGATGTCAAGACCCATTTTGCAAACAACAACCTATAAAGAAAGATGTGAAGCCCTGGATTACATCAACCCGAAGTAGACGCCGTGAAGAAGTAGTGATTACCCGACTCAGAATAGGACATACCCAATTAGGCCCCTCCAAAATGTTCGAAATGTAATAGTAATCTTACCGTCGGACACATTTTTGAAGAGTGTCATCACTACACATCAGCTCCGAACCAGTTAGGGATACCAACAAATGTTCCAATGGCATTGAGAAACGACGAATCCGTAATAGAAAGAGTCATTAAATTCATCCATCAGACTACCTTAATAACCAGCCTTTAATTATTATAATTATCTTACCTTATTTTTAAAATTATAACTTATCTTATTAAAATTAAATTACTTATCTGCTTTTCATCATCGTAACGATTATTAAACAAATTATAATTGTCTAGCTAGATAATATTTCAAATCTCACGGAAATAAATCCCACTGGTGTGGATCAGTACACCATACCAAAGCTATGACTAAGGAATAACGAGGCCTTACCAAAACCAACAACCAACGGGCGTTGATCACCAGGCTGTTAAACGCCCTTTCAAAACTAACAAACAACATTTTGCAAACATATATTGCTCTTACTGGCTAAATTATTTATTTATCTTGTCTAATAACCATCTAAATATAATTTTAAATCGTAATAGTTAACAATTATAATTTATTAACACAGATATTCGACGAATCAGTATAATATATTTTTATTAAAAATAACTAATTTTATAATCACTGTATGCGTTCAGTCCAAATACCAATAATTTTAGGTTTGCGGGGAGTAAAGATGGAGGATATATTTTTTACTATCAATAATAGCCAAATAATAGGGGGGTAACTGTTACCTCATGGGTTTCATCCCAAGCAGGCTGAAACCTTATGCCCTTTGATCGCTTTAACCTTTAAAAAATATAAACTTTTATTGAACACAGATATGTTCATTAAATATTTATATTTTTCACTATTCGTAAAACTTTTCAATGGATATACGATTGACTCATATTATTGTTTTATGCTTATGAATTTTTTTTCTGTTACACTGTAGCTGCTAGTCAACTCTTGTGGGTTCTGGAGTCCACCGAGCTTCCTAAATTGGGTAAAAATCTTGCGGTCTAGCGTGATTCTGACCAAATCACCTCCATGCGCAACCGTTGGACTAGTAATAGAATTCCCTTACAAAGTACTGAATACATGACCCTAATCCATGAGTTGTAGCGGTACAGATTTAATTTTAATTTGATACTTTCCTAGGAATAAAATTTAATGTTATAAATTTTAATAGCTCTAATTATTTATAAAATTCGAAATATCCATAAACTGATGTTTATCATAATTGTTGAGCTTAAAAATGTTAACCAACAGTTGTGCAATTTTCATCCCACTTAGTAATTTCATACAGTATTCAGCTAAAAATACATTTGGCAGGTCCTTGATCATTGTAATGTTTTCAATAATTATTTTTCACGACACGATGAACTTTGTATAGATTTCATTTGTCTTGTAACTGAAGTCAATGATATTTATCATGGCTATCATGATCATCGTAAAAGGCCACTTTTATAGCATTGGTTCAGTTTATGAATTTTTCATTACTTGCTTTTTATACCATACTCATTATCAAGTAGGTTTATCTACTTCATACAGCTGGTTGTGATTCTTAGCGTTTCTACCTCCTCCGACTTTGACCGACTTTCCCTGATGCGCGAACAAACTTCCAGACTTCCTACCTGGACTACACAAACATATCAGCCAGAGTGGGTGGTCTTCCCACACATTACTAACTGTATTCCTTCACCACGGAGCTAACTGTACCTTTGTCGGTATTTATATCTCCTTGTTAAATATTAGGACAAAGTTAAATAAGACTTTGCAGTGACCTCTGGCCTCATCACTCAGTTACTAGCTCAAGACAAGAAAACATGAATAGCTAAGCAAGCAGCGAGTGTGGCTCACGGAGCATCTAGCATGGAGCCCGGCACCCGAATCAGCAGCTGATCATCACAGAACAGGTGACCCATCATCATCAGCCCACCTCACAGCAGGAACAGAAAGAAACCCAAATCTTGTATATAATACACCAATGATAGCCCATAATACCTCAAAACAAACAAGCATGCAGTGTTATCAAATGAGTTTAGATATCAATTGTAATAAAAAATATCCACTTAGTCTCATTATGTTTATTTCTTTTTTATTATTACCCCACTTCTACTTTTCGGTTCTAAATATCACAGCTACATATCAAAACTTTGCAGGCTATACTGCCTTAAATTATATTTTACTTAATCAACCTATTTCTTATCTAACGAATTTAATTTACTTTTTTTAATATTAATATTACATTTTCTATCGTAACTTTAACACATATTGTTGATAAATAGCAAGCTCCATCTGCGTTGGTTCGATTCCAGTCTGGGTGAATTGGCTGTTGGCTCATATTTCGTAGCGGTCCTATCAGGGTGCGATAGGTTGGTTACCTATTGATAACCCTGCAGGGTGTCAGAAATACCCAGGTACGCGGTTAACAAAGTTCCAGGCTCCTCTTATACTGTCAGCAATTTGATATTATCGGTGTAAAGCATATATTATAACAAGGAAGAGGAAGTATATGATCCCCTACTGATTCAGTTGTTTCAAATGTATGACGAGTAGTAATACAGTAGTAATACTTTTGAACGAATATGTTAGCCATAAATTTCTCACTACACAAGCAGCGTTTTATAAATGGAAAAGGATTTTTGAAAATACGTTTACTATTTTATTAATAGAATTAAACTTTATAGTGACTCATCTCAAGAAATGCATGGTTGCTAACACAATCACCAATCTTCGAAAAAAAAGTAAATTGTACATGACAGAAAATATTATTGAAAACAAAAATATATATGTATGCTTTTGCACTTATGCCTCCTTTATAAATTTCAAATATATACTATTGAAGTATTGACCTAATGTCTCATAATAAACACTTTTGAAGCTTAAAAACTTCTATCCTTCCCTAACATTGTACAACTGTTATTTATCTCATCTCTTTCTTCATTTTTTTTTTTTATTTTCAGTTACTAATTGTAATTCTTCCTAAATGGGCCACACAAAAAACAAAAACAGTTCGTAAATTCTAGCACGAGTAATTTATATCTTAAAGTTACAGAACCACCTTTCAACTATATGAACAACCTCTGTTCCTCAATCATTTATGGATTTTAATCAAATCTCTATCGTATCACAGTTCCTGACAATGAAAAAGAACTAATTTCTGAATCCATTCACACCAATAACAAAGAACCTAATCATATAAATCGTAAATGCAATATAAATTATATTTCCTTAGTCTATAGGTATATTAAATTTAATAATATGTAGTTATAAGGTGGTGGGGGATAATGCCAGAGAAGATTTTTAATTTTTTATTTAATCAAAAGGCATTTTATCCAATAAACTGACATAAATAGTTTGTATTGGAAGAACTTTTGCTGAATGAGAACACCAATGAAATTAACTGTTATACCAAACAAAGGCGTGGCAAAAACAAACGACTGTGAAGTCGTGAATCGGGCAACTATGCGCAATCGTTAAACTCGTCGAGAAGAAAAACCCCCTGAGTCACTGACTCAAGACGTTTTTAAATTGAATGATCATAAGCAATTGTTATAAAACAGCGAAAATGAGTCATTAGTATGGGATTCACCTTCTGAAACATGTGCCTTACTTAACATTATTTATTTTATTTTTCTACCAGATCGGCCTGGTGGGCCTTACATGGTTGATATAACTTATATTATATATATTTTTTAACAGTTGATTATGAGGGGATATAGTCATACAAACGGCACCCCTAACTATATAAAATGTTCTTATTAAAAGAAAATAAATAAATAAGAATAATGCTTCTTAATAAAAGATGAAAGTAAAACTAATAACAAAAAATAATGATATTGGTACACTTAAATAGAACAAACAATTGTCTTCTAATAGTAAAAAAAAAACAAATTAATTTGAAAAAAAGGAAGAGAGAAGAAAAGAGAAAAAAAATAAATAAAAAAATAATAATAATAATGAATAAATAAATTGAATAATAATAATAAGTAAATAGAGGTAGTGTGACTATGAATTAATTTTAAATTAATTCTTCGGGTTGAGGTTGGGTTTCACAGGTTGTAGGTCACTGCTCCTTTAACTGTCGGCAACTGGGAGTGAAACTTCATGAACCGTTTTTTGATATAATCCTCTATTGATTCCGTTTGTAATTCGCGATGCAATTGGAAATTTCTTATGAACCAAGGAGCATTAACTGCGATTCTTAGGACTTTATTTTGAAAGGATTATAGTTTTTTACTTTTCGTGAAGGATGCCGCTCCCCAGACTTCACAGCCGTACATCAGCAGTGGCCTGAGGATTGTTTTAAATATATAATAAATATAACAGTTGTTTCTGGTTTTAGTTTGGATTTTCTGTTTAGGATAGGATATAGCATTGCTAACCTTGCATTAGTTTGAGTTAGTTTGATGTTGATATGGTGATTCCAGGTAAGGCGGCGATCTAGGTGAATTCCCAGGTATCTTACTGTTTTTAACATTATTAAAACCCGCAAAAATGTATAAAGTGGCTTATGAACAAAAAACATTTTTTAAAGGTTTTATTCCTAGTAATGTACTAATGAACATTTTTTTCCTTTCCTAGCGAATAATTCACTCAATTTTTGAAAATTAAAAAGCAAGAAATAAATCAAAGAATAGAGCAGAGGGAGAATAAAAAGATAGTGATGGAAATCGAAGGGATTTTTTGATGAAGTCCTATTTCCAGTTTTAACGTTAGTTTTCCCAGACAGTTATCGGAAGGTGTAAACTATCCATTTTTTGAGGTATTTCAAAAGTTTTAACTATTGTTAAATAAGTTATTAATCTAAAATATTTTACTATTTTAATCGGAAATATTTCATTTTTCACAATATTAATGGAATGTAACCCTTTAAATCCAATCATGGAATAACTTTAAACTTTAGATGACAAATTTTCAGCATCATTATATTTATTGTGATTTAACTTTATAATCAACAACAGCTATAGCAGACGATAGACTAGAGGAAAAATAGCTTTTATTTTTTTCTAAGCCGGTATGTATATGTAATAAAAAAACAAAACAATACAAATATTTCTCTGTTATGTATCTTTCTTTTATTATCAATCATTTTATTATTATCATACTCAAAATGAAATATTAAAACAGATTGTATCTACCTCCGACGGTGTCTGTGTGCACAATTATCTTTTAAGCTGAAACATTCCCGTTTTATTATTTTTTTTTTTTCATTTTTGAAGTGATAACATATACAATACAAGTGAATAATAAAAATGATAACATATGTTATAAACGTATCAGTGAACATATTTTTCCTTGTTATGATTTTCCCTTTTAAACAACAAAGGCGATAACACACTAAATATTCCGTATTTTTTTTTTTTTTTTTTTTTTTTGTAGTCATTAGGAATACACCGAATATTTTTTTTAAAATACTGGAAAATATATACTTGAATCTCAGTTTGATTTCCTATATGATTAAGAATGCCTCCACAGTCATTTTCTGTGTCAATATCATATGATCTTCCTATGGATGAAGACAAGAGTGCGTACAACTATAGCTTCCTAAAACACGGCCATCCATGACTTTGAACCTATCAATATCGTGTCAAGACTGTAATTCTAGATTGAATATTATTTCATGTCATTCAATTTATTTTTTATACCAATTCTTAATGATAAAGACCTTATTGACTGAACCTATAGCTTCTTGATACATCGATCTTAGAAGTAATGTATCTTTTGGTTTAAAACTATTTAGGTGTAAGAAACAAATGTTTTACGTTTGACTTAATTACGATGTTTTTATATAAAGACCAGTTTACTGTTATATTAGATTTAATAAACATTACTGAATCGTAAAGAAATATTTTTAGGTATATAATGAATAAAATACCTTCAAAGATACTAATCCAGCATGCTTACGATAGAGATTATTGAAAGGCATTTAGTAAAATAAAGTCTTAGAAAATCCCGCATGCATATAAAGAAAGTTTTAAGAATACTTGAAGACAAGAGCTCCTGAGAACTACAAGCACCCAAGAGGTCCGTCCTTGTGGCCAACGTCCGAGGTCTCTTAAGCTCACTAGAACAAATCTTCTTACAGTATCAGCACTAAGTTTTATTCGCAAGCTTGGTACCTCATTGTAAACTCAGAAGTTTACTTTAAAGGTTTTAGAGATTCATTCTAGCAAGGAAGATAGAATTCTGAAAGGTGGTTTTCTTTTAAAAAAACCTATAGCTAAATTGTTTTAGGCAATTACTGGGTGTTTAAAAACAAAGTCTTGATTCTCTGGAACAGTAGTATATAACATTCGCCAGCTCAGGTACTATCGGTGATAGTATGTTTCACTTCAATCTGACTCGAAATATTAATTTACTCGTGAGAAGTTTAACGTATAACACTGGAAAATAAACAAATAGTTTTTCTTGCGGGATGTATACAAGTGTATTCAAAACTCTGGTTTCGACTTACAGCACTATTACATTCAGTGTTTCAATTGTTAACGATTTGAATTTTCATAAATAAATATTGTTGGAGCTTGAAATATTCCTGGAGAACAGGAAAACAAGGACCTCTAGAAATACAGGTCACTCGACAATTTAATCAATAACAAGGAAAAGAAATTATATAATTTAATTGTTTCAAACTAAAGCAAGGTTAATTTTAATATACAATATTAGCTTAATCATATTATATTAATGTTCTGATAAAAAAGTGGCAGTTTTGGGACATGTCGGCAGAATTGAAAATACTAGAAATGAAATATTGCATTAAAATTTTATTAATAATGATCAAGCATTCCCTCTTATAGCTTGAGGGTAATAATTATAATAATAATTAGGCCTTATCATAATTAAGACTTAATCACTCAATATAGGTAGTGCAAAAAAATTGAGTCACTCTCTGGAACTCATGCTCTCCTGTTACCCTATTAAAAATAAAACACATTCAGCGTTGCACTAACCTCATCGCTTCCATTTCATCCCTCACAAAATAAATTTACTCCTGTATATATTTTTTTCTTGAGTGTAGAACGTCAGTAAAGAAGTTTCACTTAAAAACCAAATCAACAGAGTATTTTTTGATTATTAACAAAATACGCTTCCCTGGAAAGCTGGCGTCCTCTCGTAAGCCTTTGGCAATATTTAAGGAGATCGAAGTAGAACTGAAGAGCAAAATAAAAAGTATATACAAAAAATGGTCCGATTCTTTACATAAAATGGGAAAATTGGAATTTCGTGTTTTTTTAAAGCAAGTCACACTTTTTGTTGAATGGGAAGTAATAATTTAAAAAATATGGAAGTTAGATAATTCTCTAACAATTAAATATCTCCTTCAAACGCACACCATTCAGGCGTTTGATGTCCAATTTTGTCTCCTTAAAATATCAATGTTTTCAGCCAAAATAATTAAAAATTAACAAAATACACTCTTATTTATGAATAAAAATGTAAAATACAATATTTAATATGGTCAAGAAAAATGAAATTATTCTTAAAAATAAAATAAATTAGCAAACACATTAAAATGAAAAGTGAATTCAGTGGCTAGTTCTTAAAGGTTTAATGTTGTGTTTTTAATATCAAAAATTTTTAGTTTAGTAAATCTCCAAAATATAACCTATATTGGTTTGTCATTAGACATTGGTCTTAAATGAAAAAAAGATTTCCTATATTGATAACTTTTCGTATATAAAACACAAAATTTGAAAAAAAATTACATTTACACTTTTATTTTGTTGCTCTCATTTTTATGATGCATTATTCACTTCGGAAAACAAATAGTTAATTGGATAAAGGAATGGGAAGTAACAAAAACAAATTATGCATCTTGAAAACGTGTCCTCGTAATTTGTCGAAAGTTTCATACGATTTAAATGACCGTCATAACTTCAAAACGAATATTGCCTCGCATATTTCTTTAGACGGAAGGTTTATAGTGAGCAGTATTACTGGGCGGAATATTCTCCTTCATGATCTAACAACTAGAGACCGTGGAATTAAAGTGCAGGCCACCTTTCAAGAACTGATGGTGCTACACCTGTGCCGCTGTTTTTACTAGCGCGTCAAAAGGAAGTGGGTCTGTTTGTAATGTAAGTAGCCAGAAGTAAATCACTTAAAATAATATACACGATATAGAATTTCAATTTCTTAAAATAAATTTTTAAATACATCCTTAGAAAGAATAATATATATTTTTTATGATACCATATTATAACGGCCAGGGCCGGAGTACGGTAGGATCAATACTCCTGGACATTATAAATACATTTTATAGAATACTTTTCCTTATAACAATACCTGAGACTTCCGTAAGCGTTAGTCAACCATATAATTACAGTACTGGATAAATCACTTTTTACAATTTTAAATTTATTACTTTTTTAATATATATATTTTCTATTTGTTATTTTTTTTTTATATTTCTTAACTTTTATTTTTAAATATTTATAACTTTTTATAATTATCAATTATATATTTATCACTTTTATTAAATTGCATCAATTTTTTCTTATCCATCTATGTTGAGAGTATTATTTTAGATTTTAATGAAATATAATTGTGCATGGTATTATAAAATGTTTATTTCTATATATCTTTTCTATATTTGGAATTCTTACTATCTATATTATACTATGAGAGAATCAGATGTAGGTATATAGGTTAACATTAGAAGAAAAAAATAATAATAAAAAAAGTAAAACTATAGGAATAGATTAAAGAATTAAAACAATGAGAAAACAAATCATGTATTTTAATATTCACTGACTATGCTTATGCAATATAAGATTAATACTAACTAGTCTTAGTATGCAGTTGAGCGGAACTGCTTTTTGAATAAAATGTTTCTCACTTATATGTTGGAAAATTTTGAAGATCAGTCAATTAACTACATCAAAAATAATAATATCAATTATATATATTTTTTTTAAATTATTAATTTTAATTTGTATTCTCTACATTTTAGGGCAATAATTAGTAAGGAAAATTATTTTTCCAAAAAAAGTTTTCTTTTCATTGAATGACTGCAGAAACATTTTATTATTGGCCTCGAGAAACTAAAAGATTTACATCATTATTTGTAAAAAAAAAAAAAAGTTATCACTATGTACATAGAATTTACTGTTAAACTTTTACAATGTTTAAATGCTTTTTGATTAAAATACGATATAAAATTTAGACTAAAGTTCAGAATTAAGTGTTGAAAGCTAATTTTAAAAGTGAGTATGACTCCAGCTCTAATATTTTCCAATTTATCTGTTGAGTTTGCAAATTGTTTGATACATTTTCGTAATTAAATTGTTAGCTTTTTAAATATATTTTTTCATAATGTATTTATTTTTCGATTTTTTATTTTTTTTTTTTTTTCGTTTTTAAATTGTAATTTCTCATTATTACAGCAGTTTTATATTATTTTTTTTAATGAACAAGCATTTATTAATATTTGACATTTTTTAAATTTGTTGTATTTTAATACTCTACAAGTTTTAGATTCCGAAATCAAAATTTTTAATTAACAGGAAAGTGGTTTTGATAATTCTTGTTTCTTCTCTTTTTTTATTCTACTCCTCTTCGAACCCACAAATCACACAGGAAAATTCTGAGACAGTATAAATCGTTTTTGTTAATATTTCATTTAAGGTTTCTCCCAATCTCTAAAAAATATACATTAACTTACTAGGTATTTTTATTTCTTGCTTGTACTGATTTTATTTAAGGTCCGTATTATTGGTCTACATGATTCCTAAATGTTTAATATACATGTCTTGTTATAAAAATATAATGGTGTTAATTTTAATTTTTACTTCATTTAGTTGACCAATAACCCAGCGTTTCACCACTTTACGTAATTTAAAAAAAATATATGTGGTGCGGTGCGCGTATCATACAACTTTCACTTACAATAAAACTTCGTATTTTGGGGCTTCCCAAGGTGAAAATAAAAAAAAACATCAACATTGTCTCCGCCGAGGATACAACATTTTAACAAAAGATAACAAAGAAATATGGCGTTTTCATATTTGAACTATTGCCTCTATTTTCACCTTTATTTATTATCAAATTATTCGATATTTGGTATTTTTTCATATTATAGTTGACCTACTAGTAACATATTTTGGGAGAAATGCCCTGGAAGAAATTTTCAGGAAATTTAAATTTTAACAAAACCCATTTGTTGAGTTGTAACCCATTTATTTTGGATGTGAAATATTTCTTAAAATTTATATAATAAATATTTTTTCGATTATTTTTTCTAAATACAATTTATTGAAACATGCTTTTAAATAATATTCGATAATAATGTATCTTAGAGTGTCAAAATATATTTTATCTTACCTAAATGTATTTCTTAAACTGTTATTGACGTATTTTTTTAGTTTGTTTGCTTAGTACAATACATAATATATTAAATCTCCATTGTTATTTACGTAATTTATAACGACATTAATGTCGGAAGGGATCAGAAATCAATATGTTAAGGTTTTGTGGGGAAACTTACTTAACTAAATGTTTTCAACCGCAATAGTTGGTGTGAGCGAACAGACTGTGCGGAATGGGTTTGCTACTGCCGAAATTGTTATCAACATTTTTATCTCAGTTTTATATTTTTTCAAAACCCATTTTTATTTTGAATTATTACATGTTTTAATATTTTACATTCGTTTAGGTAGCAACATTTTTTGAAACCTCTCACGATATACATACAATCATGAGTGTTATTTTTTTACTTAAAAAAATTGTAGTATTTTTTTTTAATAATTTGTTGGTATTTAAAAAAAAAAAATGTTTTAACTTGATAACTAAAGAGTGTTCCTAACGAATCACTAATCATAATTCCAATTGAAACACGCATCAAAAAGTTATAGGAATT
>NW_027108587.1:362970-378206 GCF_000696795.3 Halyomorpha halys
TCTTTAGGACATTAGGTATGTATCGAACCCTCAGAGGGCGGTTGTTGTTGAAATCTTTTTTAAACTGGAGCTATCAAGATTATTGGATAAAAAGAACTAGGTTAGCATGCAATGTAATACCATATCGTATATAATCTTACTGTAAAGAGTGACACAAACCCGGATTCATCTTTTTAACGATCACAACATAGATATGTTAAAAAACATTTTATTACCATCATTGTGCTATTTGTCATGTTGTTGATAAATCAAATGTCACGATCAGGTATGGATAAAATAATAAATAATTAAAAAAAATAAAAAAAGTTAGAATAATTAGAATTATTACAAGCATAAAGTGTAGTAAGTACAATTTTAATACTATTTCTTAACGAAAAGTCCATTTCAGAAATATTATTGAATTGACAAGTTTCTTAACAAATAGAACTTTATATCTCTATTTTATATTAAGATGAATTTCTTTGCACTGAACTGATACAACAACAAATACTCTTTATATAGCCATATCAAAATGTTATAAGTACATTCGTAAGTGTAGACTTGAGGTCATGTGACCAAACCATCAAAAAATAAAAGTGATGGACAATTTTTATGAATTAGGCCTAAAGAGAGTTTTGTGACAAATGATGAAAAATTATTTAGCGTGGTCAAATTATATCATCAAATACTTAGGAGTTCATCTAGATTCAAGATTAACAGTCACCAATAACATCAAGATTCAAATTAGAAAAGGTATAGGGCATTAGTGTGGTAAATAATATTTAGTATATGAGTCCAATTCTAAACTAAGTATGGTCGAGCACATGCTTGGCAAACTAAAACATATCCAGGTGTGGTAAAAAAAATCTTGAAGTTATCTGGCAATTACTCAAGTTGGAATTAACAGATATCATACACCATACTTTAAATATTTCGCTGAATGTTAAAAATGCCATTCTACCTAAATATGGGGCATATATTTAATCTTCATTATACTACAACATTTTATCTCGTATAATGAAGGTGTTGGATGAAGAAAAGAAATTTCATGGGGTTTGAGAGCGGCTTGAAATTAGCAGCTTCAGAGTGCTACGAGTTCAGGGAAGTATTTTTAAAATGCAACGAGACGGTGTTCACTGGGAGAAAACGAAGGAATAAGGGAATCACAATGTCAGTTATATAGTTAACTAAAAAATCTTGGTAACTTTTGTTTACTACAGTTATCTTTTTTTTCTAATTTGTCTGAACCTTCATTTCAGCCTTGTTCCATGTTTAATACGAATTCCTGGGATGAAAGGAAGGACCAAGGATTAGCTCGACCAGAGCCAGAGCCCTCATGGCGAATTCAGCGGAACGGAATAAGGGAGATTAGATATTTATCAGTTGGAGGCTGCGGGGGTCATTGCTTCAATTCTTCTACCGGCGACTTGTTCAAATATTTAGCCCCCCTTCTACCTTTTGCGCAACCATTCCCATCCCATCCGCTAAATCACTTTTCACCTTACTAGCCACCGCTGGTGAATCAAAAATAGGCCCTAGTTTATGTCCAGCTAAAACGTTCCAGTTTCCTAAACGAGTAACAAATCCTATATCACAGATGTGGCTAACAGTTTAGTAAATTTTATAAAAATCGTGCTATTTGTTTTTTAATATTGTATAACAATGTTAAAATAGTTGTATGACATATTGCTTGATGTTAGTTGAAATCAGTGGAGCAGAAATAATAGGAGCAGGTCACGGATTCATTTAGACGAATGGATATATATCTAGAAACCGTTTCAAATTTTAGACTGTTCTATATAGTCGAAAGCAAAATTTGACATTTCAGTTAATGAAAAGACTAATGGTGGAATTTAAATGCCAGAATTTTGGGATAGGATATCACCATGATGTTTTTTTAGAAATCCTCAAACTCTCCAAACTGGTCCTGCTAAATAGAAATAACCCAATAACAAGAGTTCTATATGTTTCTTAAGAGTGTTGAAACTGCAGTTAAACTTTTTAAACAAAAAAAATTCAAATTCCTAATTTTTGGCATGCTCTAAGAGATAAGGCAAAATTGAAAACGTCTCACACGTTTTCAGAATTTGGTCTTTTATCAAAAAAAAAAATTCTTTACTAAGTTAAATTAGGTAAAATTTATTTAATCTACGTATAAGAGAAGTAAGTAGCTAAAACAAGTTTAAAATTTATAAAATATAACGTTCTTCTTCTAATAATTAATATTCGTAATACAACACAAAATAAACTAATAAATTGAGTTTAAAACCTTTCTTTTTTATTTTGTGAAGTTAATCCGACTCATGGCATATATTTGAAAATATTCGATCAACTTTATTAAACATTTATTTATTGATATTTACAACTGTATAAAAAATACAACAGGTAAATTTGATCATAATGACATAATGATATGATACAGCATGTAGAGAAACTACCCAGTAGTAGAACTCTAAAAACAGTTTACAATATAAGGTCACGAGGCCATCTTCTTTTCAGGCGCCTCGGAGGATTGCCAGGAATGGAAGAGGAAGCAAGGTTAGAAACTAGTGGGTTTGGATGGTTAGGAGTTTATTAGGGAAGGAATAATATCGGGTTCAGGCTAGATCGGTTACATAAGAAACATTTAGGTCTTTATGAATGGTTTATTAGTAACAAAATAAGGAGCATTGATGATTTTACGAAGGATTTTGGATTGTAAAGATTGGATACGAGAGGAATTCGAAGGTTTAGTGGAGCTCAACTCCGTATGTCCAGATGGGCCTTATTAATGTCATGTAGATCAGTCTTTTCTAATGAGTTGGAAGTTTAGACCGTTTGTCTAGTAAGTGCTGTAATAGTCGGAATCTGCGTACAGTTTCCTGTCTTTTCAGTCTTGTGTGAGGATTCCAGGTTAGTCGTTTGTCAAGATATTTTATAAATTTAACTTAACAATGTTGGTGAAATGATTTTTTTTCCTCGGGTATAAAGTTATATTGATTATCCGAAATTCAAAATATTTTTTGGTCAACAACTGTCTATTCCCAAATATCTCACACCAATGTATTTAATGCAACCACCGTGGCGCATGATGGAAGATTCATTGGTACTACCATGCATTAAGACCATACTGCACCACGGATCAGCACTGGATGTAATATAGATGTGGTGGAGTATAGGTATGGTACAAGTACTGCGTGAATGCCACGTGATATATACCGACATGCACGTATATTTTTATCAATATATTAATATTAATAGATATTGATTTAAAAATGTATTTTTAACATTAATTTGTGCGACCATTTATTTTTTGTATGTTTAAAAAAAAAAAAAAGTTATACCTAAAAAACCATTTGAGAACTTTCGTTGTTTTTCATTGGAAAGATCTTTATTAATAAAAAGAATAATATAAGGAATAAGGTAAAGATAATCAATACATGAATATCTTTAAAAAATTGGGTTCAGCACAAAGTGTGAGTTGTTGAGAATCGGTTTAGTTAATAATATTGCATTTCCTATCCTTAGTACGAGGTCTGTACAACCGAACAAAAAATTATAAGTAGAAATTACTTAAGCTTCGAAAATAGTAATAGTAAGTCATACATTTTTTTTTATAGAACTTTACATTTATCTGAAATATATTTACATTAAATATTTACTTACAACACAGACTTTTAAAAAAAGAGAATAATGCTCAACCAGCCATAGCTGTATCTCCAGCCTTGTTCAAAGCTTCATCTGAACACTGACCCGTGAATAAAAAGGTGTACCGGAATGAAAAATTCGATAAATACTTGCAAAATATTTTGAACAGATAAAGTAAGAAGGTCAAAAATATATTAAGATTCGTAGATGGAATCCAAAGATTAACAAAAATCAAGGGTG
Source organism: Halyomorpha halys (assembly GCF_000696795.3). Lineage (NCBI taxonomy): Eukaryota > Metazoa > Arthropoda > Insecta > Hemiptera > Pentatomidae > Halyomorpha > Halyomorpha halys. The sequence goes on from NW_027108587.1 coordinate 366,817, forward strand.
TTCTATCCTACATCCTGGAAAATTTAACTAAATATTAATTTTGCCCTAGAGACGCTTCCACGTCGAAATGGATTTTGAAGCAAAATGATTTCGAGTATCGCTAAAGTTTAAAAATTAAACAACAGAAGTTCATTAAATCAATTTATCATTCAAAATTCTTATTTATCAAGATCAATATGAAGGTACTGAATCAGTATTATAACGTATTGAATTTACTTGATAGGTAGGTTTTCGTGGACTATTTTAGTCTATAATATTATATAAGAAATCTATAATATTTTATAAACCAATATTTGAAATTCATAAATGAAAAACATTACTATCTATAAGATTTTAAATTTATGAATGAAGATATTACTGTCTATGAGATTTTAAATTAATGAATGAAGATATTACTATAAGATATAAGTTAAATAACTGGTAATATAAATAAGCACGGTTAAAATAAAATCTAAGCAAATAATATTTATATTTAATTTGTCAAACTAAGCAAATAAACATACAATTGTTTGATATTTTATATTTCTATTTTTTCAGAGAATACGAAAGATTTTATATAATGTACATTGAATCATTTATTGTTATTTTCTTTTATTCGTTATGCTCATTAAATAAAATAAAGTAATAAGTTAATAATAAGATAAAGAAATCATATTTTTGTATGTTTTATGAAAGAATAAATAAATTAAAATAAAATAAACTGTAAAAAAAAAAATGAAATAACAGTAAAATTTCACCCTTTACGAAATATTTATAGGACCATTAGAGAAAAATATTTTCTACAAAATATAAGTATAAATTTAATAAAACTGTACATACAGATACACACATGTATTTATTTATTATATATATTCTTTCCCATAAAGGAGCAGATGTGATGTTCAGACCATTTGTTGCGTCCTGTTGATGGTTTACATACATATATTACCATTTTTATGATGCATATACCCAATATACAATAATTTTATATAATATTTATAATTTTATATATGGAAATAACTTTTTCTTTGTGAATTTACATTTTATAATATTTAAATGAATTGACCTTTATAGGTCAATATAAACAGTTTTCGCAGTCAAATATATCATTTTTTTCTGTTCCACCCATCATTTCTATACTAAACCAATAATTCCTATATTACAGACTAGGAGTAGAATATATTTTTCTTCATCGGAATTTTGTACAAAACCTACTATTGTAGCCATGCGTACTAATATTTGGGAAAAATGTTTCAATTGGAGCTTTAAAAGCCCTTTTAGACTGAAAAGATAGGAAACTGCACGTCGATTTCGACTATTACAGCACTTACTAGACAAACGCTCTAAACTTCCAACATATTACAAAAGACTGATCTACATGACTGTAATAAGGCCAATCTGGACATATGGAGTTGAGCTTTGGGGCTTCACTAAACCTTCGAATTCCTTTCGTATTCAATCCTTACAATCCAAAATCCTTCGTAAAATCCTCAATGCTCCTTACTTTGTCACAAATAAAATCATACATAAAGACATTAATGTTTTCTATGTAACCGATCTAGCCCGAACCAGATATCACTCCTTCCATTATAAACTCTCTAACCACTCAAACCACCTAGTTTCTAATCTTGCATCCTCTTCCATTCCTGACAATCCTCCGAGGCGCCTGAAAAGAAGATGGCCACTAGACCAGGTAATGTAAAATGTCATTAGAGTGCTACCAATGGGTAGTTTCTCTACACGCCTGTAACACTCCAATTTAACTTAGATCAGATTTACTAAATGTATTATAGTGTACAGTTGTAAATAGCAATAAATAAATATTAAAAAAAAAAAGCTCTTTTAATATTAACAACTGAGGTATTAAAATGTAGTCACTCAGTTTCAAGCCCACACGCAGTGCATTAGCTTACTGAAACTTTAAGCAGGAAAATGCAAAATTTACAGCATGTTAATAAATAATTTTTCTTCTACGAAGGTGGAAAATTCAGCGTATGGAGTGGGGATATTAGTTCTTGGTTAATGGAAGGGATGGGGGCGTGAGCCAATCAATAAAGCCGACATCCTCGGCCACGTACACTTCCTGCCATCTAGCGGCGGGAGAGCCAACTTTCTCATTGGGGCCTCGTTCAACAGGTAGCGCTCCTTACGGAATATTGGGAATTTGAACACACGTACATTGATCACTTTTTGGGGGTTGGGAATATATCCCATCTACTTTATATTAAAATTATATGACATTAATTATTTATTTATAAATTTTAATATTTCAAATACACTAGAATCGTCTTAATGATGTAAAACATGTATTTATGTAATTAAACGTTATTTGATAACTGATTGAAGAAAGATGGCCAGGGTGGCGGGCAAGAAAGGTACAAATATAGTGGAAAAAATATTTATTAATCATTAACCCGGACTATCTTTTTACGATCTATTAGATACGGTTAATTATTTCTCTTCCATAATTTACTAACACAAAATAGGAATATGGATTACATTTTTTGAGCTATTTTAGTCAAAAAAATTAATACTTTTTGTTTCAGTTTAATAAAATTATAAAATTTCACAATTTTATAGTTATGAAACATTAATTTTAATCTGTTAAAAATTATCTGAACGATGCACATTCTTTCCCATATACATTAATAATACCAGTTACTCAGTGGTTTCCTAAAATATAAATGCTTCCTACGTCAGAAGCTTTTACGTCAAAATCGGTAATTGAAGTGAGTTGTGCCATATGGAGAGAGAATAGGCTAATACGGAATTCAGCAAAAAATTAAACATAAATGCAAAAGATTTGTAATTAAATGTATAAGTTTTACTATTAACCAAAGAGCACGGCATGCAAAATTACCGATTTAGGTGGACTGAATTAAATCTTAAATCTTTGTAAAATCTTAAAGTTGATTTTTATCAAAACATTTTTAAAAAATTTATTTATTGCTATTTACAACTGTACATTATAATACATTTAGTAAATTTGATCTCAGCTATAATGGAATGTTACAGGCGTTTAGAGAAACTACCCTTTGGTAGCACTGTAATAACGTTTTACATTGGCAGATCTCGTAGCCATCTTCTTTTCAGGCACCTCGGAAAATTGTCAGGAATGGAAGAGGAAGGAAGGTTAGAAACTAGTGGATTTGGGTGGTTAGGGAGTTAGTAATGTAAGGAATGATATCTGGTTCGGGCTAGATCGATTACATATGGAACATTAAGGTCTTTATGTATGATTATCAAAAGTTAAGAATCCACTTCTAAAAAAGTAGATGCTTTTTTGACAAATAACAACTATATAGTTTAAACGTATACAGTGGATACTCGCTTATTCGAACTAATAAAAACCTAAGCTGTTCGGATTAACGAAAATATTGTATTATCGAATCAGAATACAAATATCAATTCATAAATAACAAATCAATTCATCAATAATACAATTTGCACTGAAGATTAATTGAATTAAAGATTTATTATATCCGCCGATAAAGAAATTGAGAAAATACTCTTCCAAATTTTAATAAATAGCTTAGAGTTGATATTTTAAACTAAATTATTTATACAGATGTTAAATTTTCCATAAAAAATTAATTTATTCCCATGATCCTCCCATTTTTAATTATTTAATAATAACTTTTCACATATGGATATTTTGAAAGAAAACTCCACACTTTGTGCTAATAAACTTCAAATTTCTTTAATTTTCAACAAATTTGTCGTCCATTTGTCCCCAGATAAACAAGGGATTTTAACAAAACTAATATGAGTGATAGCAAGTGAGACCAATTTAATATAAACATATTAAATATATATTTTTAATTATTGTCTTGTAAAGAATTGAAAAGTGACGTGATATTTTGTGTGTGGTTTTGAAGGAAATTTAATTTCATGAAAGGGAGATCGTCCAGGTACCGTTAAAGAAAAAACTCAAATAGTCATAATACTTAGTACCTAATGTAACGTAACGTTTTGCCCTAAATTGCAGGGCTTATATTTTGGAGCCAAGAATTAACAATATTTTCATATTAAATTGACCGCATTATTAAACATATTAAGTATTTATTTTTACTTTTGAAAGAAAAACCATAAATTAAAAAGAAAAGGATTAGTAAATCCTGGTTTGGATTTTTCATATACGCTAGATTAAATAGTGGGGTTATTTTCGGCGTACTAATTAGGGGCTAGTTGTAGTTGGCTCGATTTATATATTATAGTATATTACATGGTTATTTTCAGGAACATATACAGATTAATGCCAATGCTACAAAAAAAGTAATCGACATTTTATAAATTTGATGAGTCTAAGATAATGAGTTCCCTAAAAATAAAAAATAAAATCATAAAGGTATGGTTGGTGTAGCTGAGTTGATTCTAGCCCGGGCGGATTGACTTTTATTTCGTGTCGGTCGCACGAAATGAAAACTCGTTGAACTATAGTTAGAATAGGTTGGTTACCTGTAAGATAGGAAAGTCATAGGCAGTCATTCACTCATAGGGAGCAAGGTTTTTATTTCCCCCAAATTTCATATCACGCCACGAAGTTTTTGTTATACTGCTACTAACTCTGCCGTATGCTTTCAAGCAGGATTGTGCAATATATTCGCCGATAACTCAATCTTGAAGCCAGAGCTTTATATAAGTTTTAGATAAGCGTAGGAATAAAAAAATTAAATAAACAAAATTTATTTACGACTATAGCCACACTTTTAAATAAAAAAAGAGTTAAAGAGTAATAGTGAAATCCTTAACTATAAAATTGAAGTAAAATGAAAATTAAATATTTTTATAATTAAAATAAATCAAATATTATTACTAATTATTTTCTACTAATTAATGAATTTAAAAAAAAAAGTGATCGATTAGAATTTTAAAAAATACCTAAATGAGATTATTTAAGAACTCTACTTAAAAAGTATCTATACCTCACGTATCACACTTCACATCCTGATCACTAGACCACAGCTAATATTAAAGTGCTGATAATGAAAATTACAAGAGAGGTGGTTTACGGAAAGAAAAACAACCTATTTCTTCTTTTTAAAGATTATTAAAGTAAATTGTTACGATTATAGGTATTGAAATGATAAAATTGTGAAAATAAACTTAAAAACACTTTTTTTCATCAATATGAATCCGAATTTACTATTTATTAAATTAAAATGACATAGCGAAATTAAGCAAAATACTGATTTACTAAACAAAGAGAAAATGTTAATTTAAACTAAAACATTAAAGAAATTGTAATTAGAACTATTGTGTCTCATAACAGAACCAAATTAAAAAATATATATATTGTCCCTACTGAGGAATAATTTAGCTAAATTTTACTTGTTCTTTTGATGACCGCACTGTAGTACACCATTTCCTATCTGATCTCCACTTCGGAATACGGTCTTAAATTTCGTGAAGAGATGATTTTTAGGACTTATAGTGCACTAAAATCATATCCGTAAATGCGTACAGGCCGTCTAACTCCTGAGCAATTGGGCATAGTCGTGTGAGGTGGTCTCCACCAGACGAAAGCCCTTTTGCATACGTATTACCCATATAATTAAACACCTCTATTTACTATTATTTAAATCCTAATCTATTTATTTTGTGTATTTGTATTAATTACCTATAAAAATTTAAATCTGTACTGCTACAACCCATGAAGGGTGAGGGGTTCTGTACTTTGTAAAGAAGTGCTGTTACTAGACCAATGGTTGTGCAAGGAGGTGATTTGGTCAGAATCACGGTCGACCGTCAGATTTTTACCCAATTAAGGGTACCCAATTTAAGAGGTTGGGTGGACCCCAGATCAATTACCTATACGTTACGCAATTTTCAATAATTTAACTGACTTTGAGCCATTAGTTTCGGGTTCACTAAATATTTCTTTATCTTTCTTGTTATGAACAACTTCTTACAATTGTTTTGTTCTTCGTACCTGCCACTTCTTTTAATATGGAGCAAACTATACTTGACATTTGAACTATGGAATCTATAGTACTACTTGAAAATATAACGTTAACAAGTGGAACAATAACCATCAAGAACTACAGAGGAGCTTATCAGATAATTGTTAAGCCGAGGAGAGAAGTGGGCGTTCTCCTCAGGTTAATTTCTACCATACCATAATGGTGTAGCATTTCTGCCATTCAGGAAACATGAAAAAAATTTGGTTTAAAGTGAAATTAATACTGGATTTAGGATGTGCTCCTTTCAAAACAAAATAGTAATGCTTGATACAAATAAACATGAATATAGTTTAAGTTTAATAAGAAATAAGGGCTTTATTCAGTTCATCTACATTATATTAAGAATGTGAATTCAATTTTTTTCTTATTTTAGGGGTGTGTGATTTTTTTAAAGTAAGCCCTTTAAGCTTACAAATTGTATTTTTAAATCGTAATTAAAATGTTTAATAATGCAAATTTTCCATAATCTCCTCTTCTCTGATGAACATATAATACTACTAGATCAAAACAACGTGGACGCTTTGCCTTGGTCCAGTAATTTCCTTCTGGAGTCAGATAGCTTAAAGTCGCTCGTCTCAAACCAGAATTTGTTTCAAGCTAAGCGCATACGCTCGGGGAGTTCCGTGCACACACATACAAATATACTTCCATCAGTGGCATCAATGAACATATAGACAGCAGTTAATCTCATCTACTTATTATTAGTTTGACTCGTCTTCATTAACTCCAATAAACGTCATATGTGCATGACGGTTGTTCCAACAAAATCGTACAAAGCCGTTTTATTATCTTTCACTTCTATCGCTAAAAAAATTATTGTGAAAATTGGCATGCAGATCTTTATTCTCGCTACCTTAGACTACAACTGGACAAACAACTAACCTGGAATCCTCACACAAGACTGAAAAGACAGGAAACTGCACGTCGATTTCGACTATTACAGCACTTAATAGACAAACGGTCCAAACTTCCAATTCATTACAAAAGACTGATTTACATGACAATTATAAAGCCTATCTGGACATACGGCGTTGAGCTTTGGGGCTCCACTAAATCTTCGAATTCCTCTCGTATTCAATCCTTACAATCCAAAATCCTAAATGCTCCCTACTTTGTCACAAATAAAATCATCCACAAAGACCTTAATGTTCCATTTGTAACCGATCTAGCTCGAACCAGATATCAATCCTTCCATTACAAACTCCCTAACCACTCAAACCCATTAGTTTCTAATCTTGCTTCCTCTTTTATTCCGGAAAATCCTCCGAGGCTCCTGAAAAGAAGATGGCCTCGAGACCTTATATTGTAAAAATGTTTTAGAGTGCTACCATTGGGTAGTTTCTCAACATACTTGTACCATATCATTATGATTTGCTCACATTTACTTGATGTATTTGTGTACAGTTGTAAATATCAAGAAATAAATTTAAAAAAAAAAATCTTTATTCTAAACATATTAGATTTTTTAATTGTGATAATTCGTTATTATAAGCATAATAAAAATTAAAGATTTTATTTACAATATTTTAATTGATTAAAACATTGGCTAAATGTATAGTTAGATTAGCTAGTCATTAGTACAGTGAGATTAGCTGATTCTTATGACGCAATGATTCAATGATTCCAAAATATTGAACTTATTCTCATTAAAACCAAGGTTGCAATTGGTAGACTGTGTTGCAGGCGACGCTACAGATTTGGGTAAGATGGAGGATTGTGGAGGATACTCGTAAAAATCCTGGCGTTTGTTGTTGAAGAAGATCTTGACACATAATCAGGTTGTGGAGCTATAAGCTAAGTTGTTATAAAATTTTGATAATATTCTTCAAATTAATTAGTTATCTAAATAACATTTATAAGGTAATTGAATTGATGCTGATTTAGATCAAGAAGGAGTAATTACATAGATATTTTCCATAAATTAATCAATGAATCTAGTATGAAAATACATTAGACTGATATCTTGATTATCTCCCTCATAAGTTGTATATAATTAAATCGTGTTTGAATCACAACAGTAATACAAAATTAAAAATTGATGAGATACGACATTTAGAGAAATTCTCTCTATTGAATAATATTATACAATTAATTGTATATAATCCAACAATCGCAATTTTTGAGAAGTTCTGCATGAGGGTTTTGGCCTATGAGGAATCTTCCTTGATTTACTGAAAAATAAAATAACTTTGCTATTATACGTTGGCTAAAAAACATTGGCTATTTCGAAGATTATACGGTTATTAATTAGCTAAGGACCATAAAAGTGTTGGACCTATATAAATAAATTCATTTAAATGAGATAAGTTTATTCGAAGTATAGAAAACAGTTTAAGTTGCGCCATCATGATCTATTTCTTATTGAATGTCTAGAATAAATCGTCATTGGAAAACTGGAACATCTATTAGCCTGTAGCTAGAATCGTTTCATGGATTATTTCTAGGGATGGATTAAAATATGTAAAGGTTTCTAGGCAATGCAAGTCTCAGGGCTTCTCTTTTCTTATGAATATGCCACAGTTCAGTAAAGATAATTTTAGGCATATTTATTAACAGATAAGTTAGGAATGATAAACTCTTTACTAAGCAAGAGTTAATAATCTTTTGTTTTCACTTTTATTCAATGTTATTCTCTCAGTTCATTTCATGTTCTGTGCTAGGGGATTCATTCTTTGTCTAGAAACTATTTATTCAACCAACGAATTTTAAAAAAGTGGTTTTTATTTTATAAATTGAATAGACAAAACGTTAAAGAATTTTTTTAGGATGGAATGATGATTGGTTTAATTACGAAGAATTATGAATTGAGGTTTTTAAAGGAAGCAGTTTAATTTAAGTAATTCGAAGTGTCCCTAATTCTCTAGTGGTCGTTGCAAGAAGTTTTAATGTAGTTGCTATGGTCGACAGAAGTCCCATTCTCGCCACGGCAAGTAATTTTAGATTTTAGTTTGCCTGGAAACATTGATTAGAGAAACGAAGACCAGTTCTATGTGTTGGTCGATTTTAAATACACCTTATGGAAAAATAAAGATTAAAGACTAGACAAAAGATATACACCGTGCAATGTGTCCAAGGAATAAGTCCAGAACTCAACCCAATTGATCTCGCTGGGATACATGCATTATGCTAAGACGTGTGAGAAACCGGTTGTTCCACTTTAAGAGAAGAGTGGAACGACATAGCCTAAGCATAAAGTTGTTTAATACCTTAATGACTAATTGAGGATATCAGAACGAAGGTGTACTCAGTGGATACAGTTAATTAAATACGATTACACTTACTTAGCAACTTTTTACTTTTTATCATTACTTACATTTTAACAATAATTAGCTCTCTGTTTACTTTATATTATCTTTTAATAAAGTTTTATGCTTGTGATAGTCCAAGCGGCACTGTGCTCTCCACACAATGACAGTAGTACTAATCTAAAACTACTGACAGTGAGAAGGAAATTTATAATTACAGTTACTATCCTTAAGATTAAAAACTTTGTATAGAATCAATTTCAATCATTGAACACGGAGGATTATCTTCCAGAAGATATTATAGTTGATACTGTGGGATAGTTCACTATAGAGTACATACAGATGGCAGTTGACGTCACGAATACTTTGTTGCCGTTCCATTATGTCGTAATGGTAACTATCATACAGTTTACATCCTGGCAGTGGCAGCAGCAGTTTCCATAACTATAGCTGTCACCGTAATGAATGGGTCTTTTGCTGTTTGCGCTGCTAGTTGTTAATGACACTATACCACGACACTGGATCACACTTTTACGTTTACTAACTTATTACATAGGATATGTGTGGATGTTTCAGTAATTGGTTTCTGTTTAATATAATTCCATAGCAAGATAATAAGAAATGACCAGGCTTCTGTTTTACAGTGTGCATGGAAAAATAAAATAATAAAAACTTAAGTAGTTTTTTGGGAGAGAATTATATTTTAATTTTATAAATACTACATCAGACTGTAATGCGGATGTTCATAAAGATATTCTTTTCTACAAATATTGCGCTAGTTTCTTAGTGTAATTCATTGCAAAAAACAAGGACTGTGTAAGGATTTAAATTCATATAGATTAATGTATGTACATTGGAGTGAGAGCCATCTTAGACAGTTGGCTAAGAGTCAATGGTTTATAAATCCCGACAACGTATCCTTGGCAACCTCCTATGGCCCCCAACCTACTAAATCCCAACCCATACCGCCCGGCTTAACTTCTGATATTACTCTCGGATCCCGTCGGCTGCAAAACAACTTCTGGAATAAAAATGAGTGGCAACTCCTCTCCACATATATTTTTGAAATTTGCATAGTGATACCCTTTATTACGATAATAAAGTACAAGTTTCTTAAAAAAAAAAGTGGACTGGATTATAAAGTAAATAATTGGGTGAGAAAGAATTATGGCATGATTGTAATAATAACAATTTTTTTTTTAAATTGATCAGCATTTAGAAATAGTAAAATGAAAGCCCTATATATCTTTTTTTAAATATCTCTTCAAAAGACATTTAACTAAAAATGATTATCAAGCTTTGTGTTAGATTATCACAGAATAAATTTTTCGCAAATTTAAAACACGGGGTATAGTTTAATAAGCTACTTGAAGATAATTTGGGAGGGAAGATGAATATGCAAATTTTAGTCATGAAAAAGGAGTTCTTCTGTGGCAATTTAGTGGAGAATCAAATTTGCAGATAACTTTGAAATGAAAAAAAAAAACATAGTATAAACGACGTTCCTGTTAAACAAACATTGCGAAGATATTGATGAAATACTGATGAGGATTCAGAGCGCGCGGCCCGCTTCCACTTACACACTAAATAAATCTACCCTCAGAAACTCTGGGAACATGCATTTTTTTCTACTCCACAAAGACAAACAAGAGAAGCTGCAGGGACTCAAATTTGCAAATCTTTTAGTCTAAAAGGTTAGGCCACATCTCGAGGTATCGTATGTCACCAGCTTTATTCCGGTGGAGTTCAAATGACGTCATTTACAAATGAAATCCATCTGTGTCTTCCTAGAGTCGGTACCTACACAAGGGCGTAGGCACTAGAGATAAAGGCACCGCTAGTTGAATGTTGGAGAGGTTGAGGGGTTGAATGTTCGAAAAGACAAACAATCGGTGGTAGGCCTCCGCCACTGGTGACAGTTTTAAAACGGTGTTGGCACCAAAATTTAAAAATAAAGGTTAACCAGTCTATAACTGGTGCATTAACCCTAGTTGGTAAGATTCATGCTCCACCACCAGGAAAAAAGGTCAGGTACCAACTTTATAAAGGCTAGTGTGTATCAGGGTGTTTCAAACATTAGAGTCGACCCATAGTTATTGAATAAAATAATCAAACCAGAAGAATTGAATATTATAACAGGAAATGGTGTAAAGAATCCAGTACCTTACTTACTGATTTAACCCACTTACTTTTCAAGGATTTT
>NW_027108587.1:378351-389753 GCF_000696795.3 Halyomorpha halys
TAGTTTATTAAAAAAATTCACACTAAATTCATCAAAGCGAAATTCCATACTACCTACATGTAATGTACGGTTTACACTTAAACAAGTTACAGCTCTTACATATGGTAAATATTATAAACATTTCAAAAAATAAACAAATAAAAACGAAGATCAAACAAAATAAGAGAATAGGTATAAGACAGTTAATTTCGAACATTTATTAAATAATTATATGTAAAGTAAATTATATGTATGAGTTCATGAATAAGTGTTTGTTAAAATGTATAGTTAAAATAATATTCTTTTCTTTTTGATTGTAAAGTAAAATTTTATAAAACTTTATTTAAAATAATAATATGAATATATGCATTTTAAAAATTAAAGAACATATTTTCTATTGAGCTTTCCTATTTAGATTCAAAAACTTTTATTTTAATTGACAATTAAACACAACAAAGCCTTAATTATATTTTTTCAAATATTTATTTATTTTATTTTCTCTTATTTTTAACTATTCAAATCCAAAAAATGATCTTTATAATAATTAATGAATAAAATTGTGTGGGTACATTATTGAGTGTATAGACAGGTGGTGGCCTCCAGCGGCAGACAGGAGAAGCAACAGGTTGCACGTATTGCCGACAGATGGTGCAGCAGACCTACCGTGAAGTGCTTGTACAATCTTTACCGCCTCCGCCCCACTTCCGCTTCGATGCCTTCTTTTATCTACTCGTCCCTATCTGATCCAACCACACTGAATCTTAAATCAAAATTCATCGAGAAAAAAAATTTATTTTCATTGCCTACTATCTCGTTTTCAGGCTCATTGTCAGATTTTCGTTTATTTTTTATTATGAAAAGAACAGTTTAAAATTAACAAGGGTAAAATATTTACATTTCTAAAAACATAACTATACTCTAACATGTTCACAACATGCTTGGAATATGCTACGGTCTGTGACGACAACCTTAGGCCGTAATGTTAAATTTCCTGTGGCATCCTTCATCTGAAAAAACGCATTTCCCAAAATGTATAAGTTCATCTTAGTAAATTTACTTATTATGGAACAGCTCTTAATTATTTCTAAGTTTGGATGCTCGCAAGTGAAGTTTTTCACAAGAACTACTAAAGTGAATGCATTTAATAGGTGTAATGCCTTATAGAGCATTATTGATTTTAATGGAATATATTTTCACAAGGAAGTAACTTAAAGCTGGAGACTGTGGACGTGAGAAAATGATTTTAATGCACCCTTCTTTGCGATACTAAGTCGAAACATACTCGACATGAGACCGAAGGTTCTTACTAATGCGTTCTAGGACTAAGAAAAAAACTATATAATTCTAAAAAAAACTTTAATGTTACGTTTTCTGCCTCTGCTATGCATAAATTCATATTACATATCAATAGATTTCTATTTAATAAAATAGGTGAAAACATTTTTTTTTAAAGTCATATTCGTTTTAAGCATCCTTTAAATATGAATTTCGATAAAAAAAAATCGAAATTTTTAGACTTAATTGCTGAAGATTTTTTTTTTTTTTTTGTTTTGCGCCTAGTTCACGAAAAAGTTTTATACACTTTATCCAATTTCAACGGTATTACACCTGTTAGAAAGCTGAGTTTCGGCTCTTTTATATTTATAGTAAAATCCTCTTAGATTTTACGGCATTATATGGGAGAAAGAGTAGTTTCACGTAAAGAAAACATTTTATTCAAGTGAAACTTGAAAATGTTTCATTGTTTGAGAATAACGCAGATCACAAGTAGCAGTTTTCGCATTCGCGAGCCAATACTGAAGGACTGAAATGAAAAAAAAATTATTATCCAGGGGCAAATGTCCGCTAAGAATAAATAAATGGTTTCACATTAGGATTAATCGTCTGGCAAACATCTAGAAGGTTTCAGTATGCAGGTTAAAATTACATTAAAAGATTAGGATAAACTGCAATTTTCTCGTAGATTTAAAGTCCAAAAATGGCTATAGACATTAATGCGAAGATTTGATTGTGTATTATGTAAAGTAATAGATATAGTTTAAAGGAAAAAATGGATGAGGATTGGCGAATGGAGATGGGAAGAGAATTTCAGAAGGAGGTTGCACGGATTACGATTTGCTGAAGGTTCTATAGAAGGGCATTTATAAATCGATCGGGTGGGAACTGGTATTAGATGATAGTGAATGGATGCATGAACTAAGAGTGAGTGATCAAGAACAAAGGTAGGTTTTTAACTTAAAGGACTTGGACTATCCAGCAATGCCATCGTGTGTGGACGTTGTCTCGTCTTCTTTAGAGCGCGGAATGTACTGGGTTGGAGTCTTTTGATCGAGTCTGGCACCCGGGACTGATGTACAAATTTCGTAAATTCCTACCTCCTACATACTTTCTCATTATTCGTTCCTTTCTAGCTGACAGATTATTTAAAGTAAACCACAATGGTTCCTATTCATCCCACTTCTTTGAGTCCGCAGATGTCTCTCAGGGTAGTATCCTCAGTCCCATCCTCTACATAATCTATACAGTAGACATCACAACCAATCCTAACACTATCCTCACCACGTATGCTGATGACACATGTGTGCTCGCTGTTAATAATAACCCTTTAATTGCAATCTCAAACTCTTCAATCCCATATCACAGCCCTCGAAGAATGGTTTTGTAATTGGAGGATTAAAATAAATTCCAAAAAATCCCATCAAATTGCCTTTACCCTACGTCGTAAACCTACTAACTGCCCTACCTACAGTATACTTCAATAATGTTGCCTTTACCCCTGTTGAACTGATCCGCTATTTTGGACTAAATCTGGACAAACGAATAACCTGGAATCTTCACACAAGACTGAAAAGACAGGAAACTGCACGTCGATTTCGACTATTACAGCACTTACTAGACAAACGGTCTAAACTTCCAATTCATTACAAAAGACTGATTTACATGACAATTATAAGGCCTATCTGGACATACGGCGTTAAGCTTTGGGGTTCCACTAAACCTTCGGATTCCTCTCGTATCCAATCCTTACAATCCAAAATCCTTCGTAAAATCCTAAATGCTCCCTACTTTGTCACAAATAAAATCATCCGCAAAGACCATAATGTTCCATTTGTAACCGATCTAGCCTGAACCAGATATAAATCCTTCCATTACAAACTCCCTAACCATTCAAACCCATTAGTTTCTAATCTCGCTTCCTCTTTTATTCCGGACAATCCTCCGAGGCGTCTGAAAAGAAGATGGCCTCGAGACCTTATATTGTAAAAATGTTTTTAGAGTGCTACCATTGGGTAGTTTCTCTACATGCTTGTACCATACCATTATGATTTCCTCAAATTTACTTGATGTATTTATGTACGGTTGTAAATATAAATAAAGAATTTTTTTAAAAAAAGCACTTGGATTAGAAAAACACCTAGGAGGTAACACAAAAAACACTTCGGGAGGTTGAATAGTCACTTTCACTTGATATAACAACACAAGACACGAGGGCTTCTGGGAAACACGAAGATAAATCCTACGAAATAATTCATGAGTCTTTTCAGTCTCATCTCTAGATTATTAGATATCCCCCCGTACACCAAGGAACCGTAAACAGTAAAGAGGGGGAAAACGAAAGAGGATACTAAGAGCTGACGTGTATGCTGAGGAATAATATAATGTTTGTCGATCATTTTTCAAGAAGTGACTAGCTTAACAGCGAACTATTGTAGTTTTGTGTGAATAAACAGTGTGGAACGTTAAACTAACAACTAAACGTGGATGAGAAGAAGTAAATACAGTTTGTTCTCACATGTTTATTAAACAGTGCAGTGTAAATAGACTTGGGGTAAAGGTGATCAAGGGCCATCTTAGTCCTCTTGACTGGATATCATCGAAAGAGTACCTCTGTCGTTCAGACTAAAATTATGCGTGTATTTATTTACGTACTTCAAGAGACTTTTCCAACAAAAATTAATTATTTCATAATTCATAATATGAAATGCGATATTTTCGTAAGGTAATGTCGAAAAAAGGCATAACTCCGAATAAATGGTCCCAAAGTCTGAACACACCCAAAAAAAAAACTCTCCAGTCAAATCAAAGACTAGAAGATCTAAGAGGAATACCCTTCCATGCACTCCAGAAAGATCAGTAGAAGAAACCGAATCCCAACCCAGCCCTTCAACACAAGAATGATTATATGGTAGAAGAGTCGTCTTTTTTCACCACCAACCCTTATCACTCGTAAAAACTAAGACCACATGGAAGCTCCCTATATTTATAAACAATATAAAAAAATCTCACTACTATGCCAATAATTAAATAAAATAGTCAGTACAGGAAATATATAAATCAAAACCGCGTCATAGACACAAAATTAGTGTTCGACACTCCTGAAATGAATAATTATTATCATACACAAAGGTTGATCATTATACATACCAACTGTGACAGCAGAGTGCACTCAGAGTCGTAATAAGGCCACTGATCCATCAACACAACTGCTCCATCCGGATGTTATAAAAGAAGAGCATAATATAATATAGCATAGTAAAATATCATTTCATTAAGTTGGCAAAATTCAATTTTATTAAAAATAAAAATATAAAATCAAGCAAGGAGACCCTGTTTACAAAAGGAAATGGAACCACCTCAAAGAGGTATTTAAAATGGAACTACAATAATGGGTATACTCTAAATATCAAAGTAATGTAAACGATTTAGACCTTAGGACGTCCTACAACGCAGAATGCGAAAGAAATCCACATTTAGCAAATGATGACATCGACAAGTATCTAAAACTACCTCTATTAACAACACAGCTTCCACTGAAATTCACCAACCCAAAGGCTTCAAGAATAATCCTGGTCAAGACATGATCTTAGTAATTCATTAACCTGACTAGCGTTTTTGTCCGGTTTATGGATTACTACTAGTATTAATATATTATATAATAAATAGAGTATAAATCTACGAAATAAGTTAGAAGCTATAGGCCCATAAGTTTATTACCTTTTGTTGGAAAACTACTGGAATGAGTAAGACATTGTGCTTCTTTCTTTTTAATATAATACAGTAATTCCGGATACTCAGTTTGGTTTTTAGTATATCCATTCAACTTCACACCAACTGGCAAGATTAACGGAATTCATAGTAAACGGTTTTAAAATAAAAAAAAAATAGGCGTTAGTCACATTCTTAGACTTACAACAAGCGTTTAATATCGTTTAGCATCGGGGTCTCCTGTACAAAGTAAAGAAGAGTAGACACTACAAAATGCTTGTATGCTATTATGTTCCCATTTCCTAAATATTGAACATGTACTGTTAGAATAAATAATAAAAACTCCACCATCAGACAAATCTATGCTCGCTCAGTTCCTTCCACCATTCCCTTTAACTTTAATATTGATAACATCATAAAGTCGCAGCTATATTTGCTGAAGATACAGCGGTCTTTCCTCAACACAGTGACATTATAATGGCCAAAAATCTACTGCAGATTCACCTCAAAGATCTGATATAATATTTTAATAAATAGATGATCAGTCTCAACATTGCAAAATGTACTTCAAAAGTATTTATCCATAAATGCCCACCAGACCCACCTAAACTGATTCTCGAAGGTAAAGAATTGCAATATCCAGCCAGCCAGTGAATCAATAAGATGAGTTAGATTCATCTCGATCGTTGCCTTACTTTGTATCATCATGTTTATATAAAATTCACCCAAACCTACATAAGATTAGCAATATTGTACCTATTGCTAATAGAAAACCCGAATTACAATGAAACACAATAGTTTCCGTTTACAAAATTATACTTAAGCCATTACTGATGTACGGTTGTGAAGTGTGGGGGGGGAGCATTTTGTACGAAAAGAAAAAAACCGCAGCGGATTTCGGGAGGTTGACTTTTGTTTCTGAGGCGGTTCTAAGAAATAAAAATTTGACTCCCCACCATGGTTAGAATAGGGTGGTAATCTCTAGATAACCCTCCCCCTTCATATGTCAAAAGTGACTAGGAAAGGAGTCATAAAAAAAAAAAATAATAATAATAATAAAACAAAACTTAGCCGATTGCACTAGGGACAATAAATTGGAGTTGATAGACGGTTTCATCAAAAAACGATTTACGAAACTCCACACCCAACAACAAGCAGTTAAGGTGCAGTGGCTTATAACGTAAGCAAACCCAACCGCACCCCGAAGGCTCAAGTCCAGGCTTATTCAGAACATCCTGTTATAAACTCTTTATTTGATTATTTTTCTTCTTTATCTTTCTCCAATCATTTTTTCAGTATCACTCAATTGATTCATTTTATTTGACTATAATTTTTTTTTTCTTTTATCACAAAACCAATATTATTTTTAGTAATATATTTATTTTACTTTTTATTATTTTTATAAATAAGAGTTTAAGGAGGTGTCTTTTGCATGAGACTAAAAAACTGCAGAAAAATAAAAACTAACAAAATGTTGCAATAACCATGTAAGTCTAACAAGGCCATCTGGTTATATATATATATATATATATATATACACCAAAACATTTCTTAATTAATTTTGTTTTATTAGTCTCTATTAATTAAAAAACATCTACAAATGTATTTAGCTTTTATTAATATTTGTGCAAACAGCTATTTTATTCGAATTCAATATACTGGTCAAACCCGACGTCCTTAGCAGTTCCTAATGCTTCCTGATAGAAAATTCTGTCTGTGCCTTCAAGAACAGAAGACAGTTCTGATAAAAGATGAGATTTTTTAGCTTCGCAGTTCTCAGAAGGATCTTTCAGTAAAAATTCTCACAAAAATAAATATATAACATTTCCTTCTATCCAATAATTTAAAAACACACACGAAAAGTATAAAAACTTATCAATCATTAAAATTACATTTTCCTCAACGTTAACCGATTACAAAGTGTGAGTAAGTTACACTGGTTTTTAAGAAAATTAATTGATATTAGATACTTTACCAATAAAAATAATAAAATAAAAAAAAATCAATCGTTCGACAAATATTATAAATTTTATAATTTGTTTTATGAAAATACCAGCTTCTATGGAGAATCAGCTTGAAGAAAATATATATATGTAATAACGTAGTAATAATAATTGTATGATTTCCATAAAAAAGGAAAAGATCTTGCATCTTTAGCTGCAGCGGCTGACAGCTCACTAGTGAATAATTCAGTCAACATCGAGATGTGATTTTTTTTTTACAAATATTATACATACGTCTTCAACACACGCTAAATTGTTAAACAAAACGTTGTTTGCCAGTACTTTAGCAACTTGAGGCTTTGTGACTGAAATCTTTCGATTATATTTTAAGAATTATTTTGTTCTTAAGGGGTTATTGCTTTTTTGTATATTAATAAAATGATTTTTTTATTCTCTTTTACATATTTAAATGTTAATTTATTTTACAGTATTGCTTTTATTTGTATTATTTATTTTGTTTTTTGATACTGATTCAGTATAGACGAATTAAGTAATAAATCACATTGTAATAATGTTAATTTGTTAACTCTAAAACGAATAAAAAAAAATCAAAAACATGGAAAGAATTGGATGTCTTGTGGTGAATAAACCGTAAATGTTAGGCCGTAAAACGCTCTGTTGTGTTTGGACGTGGCGGGTGGATTAAGTTGCGGGTTCTTGCCGGTTTACTTACATTTGTATAAATAGTAATTACATTTTCTTTAAGGTACGACATCTCTACATTACCTGCGAAACAGTCGCATAATATAATTTAAAGCAGCAGTAGTCAACTTGATTAAAATAAATTAGCTATTATATTTTAATATATTAAGAACTAATATAATAGCGAAAGTATTCGCAAATCTAAAAACAAGCAGTACTTAATACAGGGCATTATTACTGAATGGGATTAGAAATGGTTAACGGCAACAAATGTAACGTAGGACGTTTGACAACATGAATAAATTCTTCTCATTTTCTAGATATTATAATTTTAACAAAGCAGTCACACAATTTCAAAGTTCAATATATTTAAACTTCAACATATTTCTTACTGAACAATGACAAATCTGATATTACTAAAAACGTTTAATTTATCAATAACGAACCTACGTGATTTAGAAAAAAAACAGGTTGCAAAAAACGTAGTCCATAATATAACTTAATATTATAATTTATAAATGTAAAATATACAAATAATACAGATACAAACTTATTCCAATAATCGTATTAAAAGAAAATGTCTTACAGCGTTAGAGGTCAAGACTTATTTAATAAATAAAAATCAGAAAAAGAATTTTGATTCTATAAAAGCAAACTTATAACTAACAAATAAAGATTTTTTGTATTTATCCCATGCATAAAATCGAAATTTAATTGTATTAATGTAATAAATACTCACACATAGATTTATTTTATTAACCTGCGTAATTAAATCAGTACACTTTAAATTATTCTGGTCCAGAATATTTTTAATGAGTGTTAAATATCGAACTCATAAATATATTCATCGATAACAATTCATTAATAAAAAATAAATATAAATTTAATGTAATTTTTGTATGAAGTATCAAAGATACTTTGGCTAAGTAGAAACGATGTTATCTTCCTACAATCCACTTCATACGGTCAACTATGTTCTTCTAATACTATGTTATCCTTCCCTATAAACAATGGATACATTATACATAAATACATTTCTAAACTTACATGATGTCTCCAAGCTTTAGCCTGGTCTGAATGAGAGCACAGGTCTTGTGGTCCGAAGTGGTGACGGCTCTCCTCCGGCGCCGGTACCTGGGGCTGCCCGGAGGCATCGGGGGCAGTGGCGAACTGTCCCTTCGACGGCCGGACAGGTGCCGGCCCACCACCCCTCCCAGCATCCTATGCAATAATATATTATTAATATGTCATTAATCATAATATATTTATAAATTATTTACAAAACAATAAAAAATATATAACATTAGCCTATGTTACCATTAAATGTTCCTAAAGGATTTTTTTTTTATATTTAGCTCTACACAATTTTTTTTTACCCGTTTTAAATTAGTGACAAAGCTTGGAATACAACTCCCTTATTGAAATAATAAATGAAATGAATAATTAATTTTATTATTTAATTTTTATTGCATGTTTATAATATTAATATAGAATCTGCTTGATCCTTCTGCTAATCACTTTTGCTTAATTTTAATTTTATTATTAATATTGTTAAAAGATACCTCATTCTTTAAGAGCTGTTAGATTTTTTTGTTGCCTTATATTTTTAAATTTCTAATTTTTATTTAAAACTGGTATAAATGTTATCAAACACTAATTTCTCTTTCTTGTTAATGATCTTTAATTCATCTTTGTTTTTTTTTGTTTTTTCCAAGTTCATTCAATCAGAAGTTAATTTACTCATGATTCATCATATAAAAATTGGTTTTATTTTATTTATTTATAGTATATTTAATTATTTTTTTCATTTAGTACAAAACATGATAAAAAAACACATGCATAACTATAATATACATGCAAACGTTCTACTTTCATACACTTTTTTTTTTCGTTTTGTTAATTATTATTGTCTAATTTTTTTCAATTTATAGTTATTAGAGATGGTAAATTATCCCAAAGGACTTGTCCCAGCAAAAATAAAGAATGATATTATTAAAAGTCATTCCACTGTCTAGTGACAAGTCCCGCAACTCTTTCATACTCTATACATTGTTCGTTATACTATGCTTCAACCTTATGGTTGAAGCATAGTGTAACGAACTACTTTTATAAGTATTTTTTTTATAAGTATATTTTTTTATTACGAACGGCTTTTATAAGCAGAATCTCAGTTTCTAAACTAATTTTTTATATGTTTTCAATGGTCGACAATAAAAAAAGATGTATAAATGCTAAATTTTGAAAATTTTATTTTTATCTTACGAAAGAAACAGGTGCGGTTGATAATTCATCTTTACTGGCTTTTCCTGCTGATACAGCCTCAGGTTCCGTTGAACTTCCTTCCCCTACTTTCCTAAAGGATAAAGTCGACATACCCCGGAAAAAATTGGAAAATCAATTTTTAAGCCTAATTTTACAATAAATTATCCTATAGTTAGTTTTTTTAACTGTATACTCACTTTTGTGATTAACTTTCAATTTGTAATGTAATGTTTAAAGAAATGGATGAAAAAGGGAAGAGTAAGGGGTGCTTATTATCACTGGATACGGCCTCATCTTCTGCTAAACTTCTTTTCCCTACTTTACCGGTTTTCTCTACATGAGAGAATTTTGAAGGAAACCAGTTTTGGTGCTGTTATTCTTGAGAAAGAATGCCCTGCACCAATATTTTCAAGTTCCTCGTTTTTATTTGCGATTGAGATTGCTTTGTAAATTCTTAGTGTTATTTAATTCTACCTGTGTTTTTCTAATTCAAAGCTTACTAATGATCATCTTGTATACGGATTCCGTAGGTTCAGTTGAACCTTCTTCCTCTACTTTCTTCGGATAGGAAAATGTCACTGGTATTCTCTCTGCGCTTCTCTAGCACTACAATAGCAGAATTACAGCACCAAATGAGAGAAAGTATTTCTTTAAAATCTCTCATGCTTGAGAGCAGAACAGTAAGGGAAGGAAGTTCAGCGGAAGTTGAGGACGAATCAGTAGGAAGTATCCAATGAGGAGGAATTAGTGCTCCCTCCACTTCTCTTCATCAACTTTTTTTTACATTCAATTTAACACTACATTACAAATTGGAAGTAAACACAAAAGTAAGGACACAGTTTTCACAAAGCTTTCTAAAATGAGAAGTTCTAGTAAACATTAAAATCTGGGCTTAAGATTTTTTTTCTTAAAATTTAGCATTTCTATATTTATTTAAGACGTCGACCATTGAAACCATATATAAAATTAGTTTAGAATTTTGTGTAGCAAGCATTATAGGTAAATTTAAGGAGCTTTCCAACAGTTTCTTCTATTTTGCAATAGAATCATTTGCTCAGGAGATCGCTATTTTTTGGAGGAATATGTTGTTATGTAGAAAAAAAAATTTAAATAGTTGAGAATCATTCTGACAGGTCTTTTTTATGTAGCACCCGATGCATAGAATCATCATCCAGAGTTTGTAGACTTTATCCTGTTATCCATTTTAATCCTGTCTGAACCATGACAATCATAATCATAACTATTACCATAATAACAAGTATTGCAAAGAGACTTATAAGTTATAATATATAAAATAATACAATAAAGAAAAAATAATATATAAAAAATAATTCTTATTAAAGAAACAAATCAAATAACTCTTTTTTTTATCTTCTAGAACTCTTGCCTTCAGTTCAAAATTAGAACAAAATAGTGCTTAGTTCATTTATTTAAACAATGAAAATAATATCAATAAATATTTAATTCATTTATCCTTAACCTTAATCTCGGACGTTTCGGTGATACTGTGTACCCCTCTTCAGCATCTAC
>NW_027108587.1:389803-400834 GCF_000696795.3 Halyomorpha halys
GCTTGATTTATATATTTTTCTTGAATGTTTTGGAGATAATACGTCCACCATTTCAGCATCTGCATTTTATTAATATATTTAAATAAGCATTTCTACAATCGTATATGGTCAATTAATGTTCTAATGATTTAATAGACAAAGTTAAATATTAGTTAAAAATAATTTAGTTTAGTTGCCTAATCAGGCTAAGTATTATTCAGTGAATTACAAATTCTTAAATTTATAACAACAAGAAGGAAGTTTTATTAGTGACTAAATTTATAAAAGGATCAGGTATCAAAGTATAATAAGAAACTTTTTTGGGGGTGGGGAAGAGGTCAATAAATTGTTATTATGTGATTCAATTTCAGATATCAGAAATAAATTTAAGGTCTTGTTTAATATGTAAATTGAATATGTATTACAGTTGTTTCTTTAAAAAAAGTCTTCCTTTATTTATCAATTTATGGTATATTTTTCCCTTTTCTAATATTTGTACATCGTAATAACTGATTTTATAGTTTATTATGTGTTTACTTAGTGCTGTGTGATTTATATTGTATATGATGGTGTTTTTATGTAGTTTTATGCGTTTTTTTTTTATTTAGATTTTTTATGATTCAGTAATGTAAAACAAATTAATATGAAAGATAAACCTAAATGAATTAAGCACTATTGTGTTTTAATTTTGACCAGATATTAGGACATAATCTAAAGGGTAGAAGTAATCATAAAAACTATTTTTATCATAATCAACTAGTATTGCACAAGGAAGCTCAAGTTATAAAATATCAAATAATAAAATTTATGAATTGATGAAACAAATTCAAATAAAAGAATCAAAAGATACACTGGAGATAAAGGCAACAAAAGAGCTGACTTTAACTCAAAAGACTACAGCAAGATTTCCTTGTATCTAAATTTAACACCTAGGACTTTTGTTTTAAACAAGAATACGGGCAGTAGAAACTTAAAGGCTTACCTCACTATGCTAGATCGAATTACGGGATTAACGTGGTTTAGCTAACTGAAGCTTTAACCCATTTAACACCTACCGGTGCTACTGTTCTAGTTCCCTTCATATCGTCTAAATCAATGAATGGACAGTATTCACTAATTTAATTTCTGTCAAAAATGGAAAATGAAACAACTAAACTAGTTTATGACTTTTTTTACATAAGAATGATTTATTAGCATTTCAAATTATTAGTAATATAGATAAAAACGAGAAATAATTTACTATAAACTTGTGGGCTGCGGTGTTATTCGCGTTAAATTTAGATTATACATGTCTGATTCTTAGGCATAAACATCGAAAAAAATGAAGATACAATAGTTGCTCAAACATAATTGGATACAATAACACTACAAACATTAATAATCTGTTTATTAATATCAAACAATTTTTGGGGACCTGGTTATGAGTGAAAACAAATTGAATAAATGTCAATTTCTTTTCAGACGATATTATATGTTTTTAAGATTATATTTATATGATTTAAATATATTTAAGCAAATATCATGGAAACTACTATTCCTACGAAGGTAAAGGATATAAACTTCTTTATAGTACATTAAACCAGCTTTAATTTGAGTGCTAATAGACATCTGTACATCACATAGTTCCTGAGATATAGATTTCTCAAAATATATTAACTAACTACTGATCTGTCAGTACGTCCCATACAACATTTTTATGAAATGTTGCTTTTTAAAAAGCTATATCTCGAAAACTATTTAACGTAAATAACTCTATTAGGGCTTATATTTTAGAATTGTTGTTGAACTTGTATCTTCATTTTTTTCGATGTTTATGCCTAAGAATCAGACATGTATAATCTAAATTTAACGCTAATAACACCGCAGGCCATAAGTTTATAGTAAATTATTTCTCGTTTTTATCGATATTACTAATAATTTGAAATGCTAATAAATCATTCTTATGTAAATAAGGTCATAAACTAGTTTAGTTGTTTCATTTACCCTTTTTGACAGAAATTAAATTAGTGAATACTGTCCATTCATTGATTTAGAAAATATGAAGGGGACTAGAACAGTACCACCATAGGTGTTCTCCTCTTGGGCTATTGTACTATATGGGCCGGCATGATGCAACCTAACAGCTAAATCGAGAACTAGTATACTCGTAAGGAAACATCATATAATGAAATGTACATGTCGAGTAATGCTTTGATTGCACGAATTAATAACCATGTTACATGTTATAATATTTATAAATATATTGTTGGAATCAATAAATATTACAATAGAATCTCCTGATCCACTAAAAGCGAATGTCCTACAGGGAGAATCTCTCGATGGCTATAATATCCCAGAGTTAACTTGGGAAAATATGGATATTTACTATGTTGACCAGGCAAGAATATATATTTCCAAAAATGTATTTTTTGGAAATATATATTGGTTTTTTTATTTCAATCTGCCTCCTCCAGATCTCTCCTCCTTCCTAAATCTTGTTTCTTCTCGTAAGGACCTACGCTCATAACCATACGGCTCCTCGTACCTCCTAATTATTCATCTCCTAACCAGTTACCTAAGATGTATGAGCACGCGTTGTCGAAACCATCTGTAATAGGGTACTTCACATCTTCAATTGGAGTCAGAACCATATAACATCTAACACAACCACCTAGCAAACTCCATCAAAATTACATTTTTTTGGAAATTATCGTACGTTTTCAACAGCTAAAACGAATTTTGTGTTAAAAAATAATTAAATTTTTACTTAGAACATTTGAAAGGAATATTGATTGTCTTTAAAGAGTATATATTAACTATTTCAGATACAAGGAACCGAACTTTGATTAAAGAAAAAAATGTTCATATTTCATTATCTTGAATTTATGATTTCATATTTCAGAATCTTGAAAAATATCTAATAAAATTTATTACCACCTTTTTATGAAGTAGGGTAAATTATCTAAAATTCATAGCTGCAATATTTCACGATAAGCAGTTTTTCGAACGCCGATATTTTCCAAATAACAAAAAGCTAATCTTTTGTGATTCATTATGGCAAATATCATAAAAATTTCTATTAGAAGATACTATTTATAAACAGTACGTTTTGAGTGCTTTAGTTTGAGAGTTAATAGACAAATGAACGCCAAATAGTTAGTCCAACAACTGGTGCTGTTGGTTTCTAAAATCCTAGCGTTAAAACATTCCAAATCTTCAGCTTTATGAATTAGTGCCGATTATTAATGCGATATAGGCTATAATAATCCCGTTTACTATTGGTACACAATGAGAGTATCAAAACATATAAAACATTTTTAATGTGAGATTATAATTATGAAATTATAAAAAGCGCTGGTAAGCTCTGCCGTACAAGTAATTGGTAGAGGAAGAAATTATCCCCAGGATTTTCAATTAATGTTTAAAACAGTTTTGACAGAAATTATTCCAGCTTAACTGGAAAAGTTCTCCTAATTACAGGTCATGCCTACCAATCGTCCGTAGCTAATGTTTTCTTTTCATGCAAACAATAATAACTTAAGTTATTAAAAGTATGAAAACAAAATTCATCATCTGACAAAACCATATTATAAAATATACGGCTCACAATTTCGTTTCCTCGCTAATGAAGGCAAGGAAACTTTGGATTCACTATAAGGAGAAAAAAAATGGCCTCAGGAACGAAAATTTTCACTTGCATTTCACGTTTTATCCTCCTCAAACATCAAATTTGATTCCGTGTCCGTCAAGCTGTAATAAAATTCCAATGTTCAACAGCCCGGAGGAAAAAGGATAAGTTATTATTCATATATTTTTTTATCTTCATTTTTTTTAGGTTTTGAATGCTTTAATGAAGAATATATATATATACATATATATAGCTACTGGTCTAAAAGGATGACTGCCAAACATAGTAGGGAGAATAAAATATGGCGCCCGTTTCAGAACGTTACAGAAAAACATTTTTTCAATCGGTGCTCCTGCTATCATTAAAACTAGTTATTACATTTAAAAACTTAATATATGATCATTCAAAGTAAATTTTCAAAAATATTAGTCCTAACAAAGCTGTTTACGTTTGATATTTTCCGACGTATGTTTTCAACAAAACAAGATTTTTCCAAAAAACGAAAAATCAATATTTCGTGAATTTATTTTGGCAAATATCATCGACATCACTACTCCTACTAACGAAGTACATGTATCTATTGGGTCGTTTAATTTGAAATGTCATTTTTCACCGAGAAAGTTATTTAGTAAAATAATTTTATGAAATCAAAATATTTACCCTCATTTTTTATACATATTATAATTTGTCAGTGTTTTGTGAAGTAAAAAAGTTTGACCTAAGAATCATTTTCAAAAATTTTACATTTAAAGAAATTTGTCCAAATTTCAGAACAGATGGAGATCTGTTGAAGATAAGTGACCCAATAACTCTCGATTATAGTGTAGTAGCAAGAGTAGGAGTTGCAATTTTCATCATAGTCGCCAAAATATATTCGCAAAATGTTTTTTGATGTTTCGAAGAAATTTGATTTATTTTTGTTCGAAAAAAAAAAAACTTTTGTTTTATGGAAAACTGTAAACTCAAGAACTATTAAACGTGCAGATGCTAATTAACACTCAAAAGGAAAGCTAGTTAAATGAAATATTTGTAGTTACTAACAATTTTCATGATAATCGCTAAAATTAATTCACAAAATAATGATTTTTCGTTAATTAGGATAAAAAGTAGCTTATTGAAAAACTGTGAAAACTATTTAACTAGAAATTTCTATTAGAGCCTATATTTTAGAAAATGTATTCTAGAGTGGTAGGCAGTTATAGGAATATCGAGCTCGGAATAAAAAGAATAAAAAAAAAAAAATTAGAATAAAATAAGCTTCAAGGGGTTTGAATCTTAAACAATTCGATATTTATATTATATGTTTATATCCATTTCTTATACAACAATAAAGTTAGTGATAAAGTAATATAGAGTTACTTGGCAAGCGGTTTTATAGGGGCTGTTTTTCTATGTCTGAAGTACTATTATAATTTTTTTAGTAGTGCTATTACGATGCTATAAAAAAGCTACTAAAAGTGTATAAAACAGAGTGGTTTAAGCACCACACCGACAGTCTGTGAATAATAGAATAAATAAAAAAAGAAATGATACAACAAAAACCTAAAATGAGCTTGTAATCATACGACTTGATATTGTTATAGTTTTATTTACATGTTTATATTTATTTTTTAAATAAGCATTAATTTAGATACTTGAGGTACTTGAAAATATAGACCTTAAAAAAAACAAAACTAAAGAACTGCTATCGAAACTAATAAGTTGTCTTGAAAAGAAAATTTAAAAAAAATTACATTTTGCCATATTAGCTCTACCACAAAAGGGAAATAGTGTGGCAGCGTATCAATTTTCCTACACATACTACAAGCCTAACCCAAACCTGATAACAGTTGGAAAAATGTCTATTATAGTTACAACCCAGTTTTCATTACTGTTGATAAGATTGAAATTGTGAACAGAATTGTTTTCAAGTGTAGTAATGATCAAAACCAACAATATATGAGAACAACGTTTTCCTGCATATCGTTATTACAGTTGATAATGTAAGATATAGTGCGATAAATCACGCACAAGTCATATTCAGTAGGTTTCACCTACTGTGAAGGTAGGTTCACTACTATAGTTTTGTACTACTAACTATCACGACAGTAAAAATCATAAGGTATGATGATATATGAACTTAATACTATTATACTCATCAATCAGAACTCAAAATGTGTTAAGAACTTGAGAAAAATTCTCTGTACTCTCTGCTTTTTAATCAAAGTACATTTTGCCAATCTCTAGTACCAACAATTAAGCTGAAACAGGCGAGTTTTGTTCCGTGGGTTCTCCCAGGTTTCGATTGGAGTTTAATTAAGAAGTTAAGAATTAAAGAATTTAGTTACTACGTTCTGATATTCAATTGTTATTAAAATGTCAATATATATTGTCAAAGCTGTATAGCTATTATTTCGGGCAACATGTAAGCAAGGAAACCATTGTACCCTAAAATCTGGTTGACTATCGATATAGCTGTCATCTCCAATACAGCTATTATACTACTGTTTGTATGTGGCCCATTCCACCGTCACGGTTAAGTTAGACCCTGTTTTAGTTCATATGTTAATGTAATAATTCGTAAGAATATTATCTTAATAGTTCAACATATTTTAATATTAAATGAATAATTTTATAATATCAATATATTTTCATTTTTTAAAATTATAAGTGACAATATCAGATCAGTTTCTAACATTCTAACATGAGAAAAGAACTGTAGTGTACATTAAAAAAAATTCGTGGTCAGAAAAAAATGATTATCATCCTGGATTAGTAAGAATATTTTTATAAAAAAATTAAAAATTAGAATTCAATAAATATTTCAAGCCGGTTACAGATCAGATACGTTTCGATTGCTAAAAACTGCCCATAAATTAACGTTTATACAGATTCAAAATTCCATTCTAGTTAATTTCTCCACTCAAATCCGCATTTGAACAGGCACAGAAAAACACACACACAGTCCTCTCAGGGCAGAGGGAACATCAAAACTCGTATTCGGAATTTATCAATCCATGATATTTTACAATAAATATTATGGAGTGTCCGAAACATCAAACCCAAAGAAAAAAAAATTCATTGGGTAGGAAAATAAACATGACGATTCAGCGAAGTGCAGAGTTGGACAACTATGGAACTAATAGCTAAAAATTCAATATTTAATTATCAATGGTTCATTCATGAATAACGGTCGTATCCATTATTACTATTTTCTGCCCATCTCTGGTGGAGCGGATGTTGACCACACTGCTTTCTTGCATAATGTTCAATAAAGAAGTGGTGCGTTATGAAGTAAGTAGGGATCGGTACTTCTTGACTCTTCTTAACTTTTTTTTCTATGTAATGTTGTGGTACTATTTTTTTTTTTTTACTCTTACCATTGAGGAATCGATTAGACATTCAGATAAATGTCATAAAAAATAATTTTCATATAAATAGGACATTTAAATGAAACAGGTCAGAATTATAATATCTCCAGTATTGTTTTGAAAAAGTATAGTGATATAATTTTAAAGAAGTCGAATGGAAAGACATGGTGAGGTGTTCTACAAAACGGTTTTCTTCTAAGCCTTCAATTTTGCGATAACGCCTTGAGCTGATCAGAAGGAAAGAAGGGTCGGCAACACTGGAGCCTAAGCCGTCAAGGGGCTTAAAGCAGTTTCAAGCCAGGTCCTTGTCTCTCTTTCAAGTGATACTCCTTCGCGGCCCTTCTCCCATAGCCGCTATTAAATGCTAATATGTTGAGGCTATGGCTGTTAGATATCCAAATCCATCTATACAACCCGTAATGGTACCCTCTTCATCCTTAAACCATGCGCTAAATAAAAATAATCTATAATTAATAAATCCGACCAACAAAGCAGTGTTAGGAATAATTTTTATTTCATAAGAAGTATTACACACACTATTACCTATTTGTTACCTATTATTACCTTACTAACACCTGACAGACTTCTTGTCTAATTTAAATCCTCAGATTTAATATATCTGCTTCTATTCAAATATCTAGTATAAGACTAGTTGGGAGAAAAAAAGTGATAAGGATAGCTTGTTTCACGCCCTTTATCAATCTCTGCCGCTTTTTAAATATTAGTCGACTATCTTAAGACTTCTATTTCCGTTTTAAGCAAATATTTGAGAAGTTAAATAGGACCGTCGCTCCCTATGGATCTTAGTGGGGCGGGTCCGGCCGGGAAGGATTGTCTTTTTTGTGTTATGATCTCCTCTTGTGAGACTGTGTCATGTACATCGACTAACATACTCTCTATAATTTTTTTATAATGATTTTTTTAAGTAAAACAAGAAATCTATATCAAAAATATAATAAAATAAAAATGATAAAAAAAAGGTTGCCTTTAATTTCCGAATTAACCTTTAAATTCTATGACAATAAACACTAGGAAACCACTAAATGTGCGCCACAGAGTAGTAGATACTTATTGTACTAACGATAAACTGTAAAATTATGAAGTTTTAATAATAATAAAAAATCAGTTTGTTGCAGCAAATCATTAATGGTTTCAAAGATAGGAAAGGAACGTTTTTCGAAATTTTTTTTAACAACCCCTTTTTAAAAAATTTTTTAATGAGGTGTAGATAGTTGAAAGTAGATTAATGATTGGAGAAGTTTGTCGGGGGGTACGGTCAGCAAAGAACAACATAAATAAACAAAACCATATTAAATTAAACCAATAAATAAATAAATATCGTTTTGTTTATTTATGTTGTTCTTTGCTGACCGCACCCCCCGACAAACTTCTCCAATCATTAAAAAAATTTTGTAGGAATTTAATTTTCGGAGAATATTCACTTTTATTAAAGATTCATCTGTTCATGTAACTTCTGAATCTTGCAAAGATTTTTGTTCTGAAAACTTCGTTGAGTTCATAACTATAATATAGTTATTGTTGTAATCTACGTATTGGATAATATTTCGTTAATGAATATTATCCAATACGTAGATTACAACAATAACTATAATATAGTTATTGTTGTAATCTACGTATTGGATAATATTTCGTTAATGAATATTATCCAATACGTAGATTACAACAATAACTATAATATAGTTATTTTTTAATTCAGTTAAACATTTATGTCATATTATATTCAATAAATTTATATTTTTCAATATAATACTGAAAAATAAATAAATAAATATTGTTTAACATAAACAAAAAATAATTTCACTCCTTGATGGTTTTATGAGATTCTGTCAGCCAACTGGGCTTACACTGACGACCCCGATTATATTCTATCTGGCACGAAATAATTATTCTTACTAGAAGAGAAGGTGGTCACACAAAGAAAAACGCGGTTGGATAAGAGCACTGGCCACACAGCCTTCCGAGATCGAGGATCAGGGACATCAATTAGTCAGAGTGGAATGAACACGTAGTAGAAAGCTGCGGGGCCCACCTGCGTTTTATGAGCCTACCGCTTTGAGTAGAAAATATTTACTTTGATGAATTTTTTAACTACTCATACTCTCGTTTAAATATGTATTTGATGCAAGAAAGTATTTTCCTAAAAAAAACAAAAAACATTATACCTTTAAAAATCTCTAGGTTAAATATTATAATTTTATTTAGATACTTTTTTTTTTAATAATTTATTTATTGTTATTTACAACTGTATACATATATACATCAAGTAAAATATGACTAATGATGAAATGAATAAAAGTGAAATAATGACATGATACAAATATGCGGAGAATCTACCCATTGATAGAACTCCAAAAACATTTTTAGAGAAGATCTCGAGTCCATCTTATTTTCAGACGCCTAAGAGGATTATTAGGTAATGAAGGAGAAGCCAGGTTAGAAACGAGTTGGTTTGGTTGAGTTGGTTAGAAACGAGTTGGTATTTACGTTAAATAGTTTTCGAGATATAGCTTTTTAAAAAGCAACATTTCATGAAATTGTTGTATGGAATTTACTGAATAATCAGTAGTTAGTGAATTTATTTTGAAAAATCTATATCTCAAAAACCATTTGATGTACAAATATCTATTAGCACTCAAATTAAAGCCAGTTTAATGAGCTGTATAGTAGTACATGAAATTTGCTAAAATATATTGATTTATAGTTGTTCGGACAAATTTTTATTTGCCAAATTTATATCTATCTGTGAATATCATAAAAACTACTACCCTTACGAAGATAAGTGTAATAGACTACTTTATAATAAGTTAAATTTCCTTTATTTTGAGTGGTGGCAGACATATGTGCGTCCTATGGATCTAGAGATATATTTTCTCAAAAATCCAACATTTTATACGAACAACTAGAAATTAACATTTTGTGAGTTTATTTTGTCAAATATCATAAAACTACTACTCCTACAAAGATAAACATAATTAACTATTTTGTAGTAAATTTAATTAGCTTTAATTTGAGCGCTGGCAGACATCAGTAAGTCCAATGGTTTCTGAAATAAAGTTTTTCATAAATCAAACTTATTGTCCGAACAACTATAAATCAATTTATTTTAGCAAATATCATGAATTATTATTCCTACGAAGGTAAAGGTCATAAAATTCTTCATAGTCCATTAAACTAGCTTTAATTTGAGTGCTAATAGACATCTGTACGTCACATAGTTCCTCAGATATAGATTTCTCAAAATAAATTAACTAACCACTAATCTTTCAGTAGATTTTTAAGAAATTTTGCTTTTTAAAAAGCTATATCTCGAGAAGTATTGGACGTAAATAGAGCTCCGAATGAAAAATTAATGTTTTTTTAAGGTTTTGAAACAGCCACCATTTTTTATTCCCCCTACCTATACTTGGCAGACTCATCAATTTTTACTATTAATTATACATAGTTTTCATTATAGTAATCAAAAATTGGGGTGAGATAACTGCCTTTTTTGCTTTCCGGCTCTTGTACTATAAGTAATCTCTTATGAAATAGATAAAGTAGTTAATTTATCAGACGAAACTGATGTATCTTTTAGTTTAATGATTTATCTCACAAAATAAAGAAATGTTTGTTTGTAAATGTGGATTTTAATGTTTTACCATACAAAAGCTATGGCCCTCCAGATAACATCTGCTATAAGCCCCGCGCTTGGTTAATCCGGCTCTGCAATTAGTACCCTGTAGGTACTTCCATGAGCTTTCCTGGTATTGATTTTCTTCATGTTTAACAAAATATAATTTATTTTGTTAAACCTCAAGGAATTATATTTTGGTTCTATGAATAGCAATACAGAATTTTAGGAAATTTATAACTTGTTTAATATCATTTATAAATATGCAAGTTTTTTTTTTGTTTTTATTAGTTTTTTGGAGCTTTTTTGAGTCTATGTCTTAGATGTTCCTTGCCCAACTAATAATTGGGGGTATGTAATGTAAACCTGCGGAAAAGGTTACATTTTCTTTAGCTTGTACAAGAGTTTCTCAACCAAGTATCACCCATAACGTCCTCTATTCAGTAAACTTAAAAAAAAAATTA
>NW_027108587.1:400919-442062 GCF_000696795.3 Halyomorpha halys
TTATTTTATTTTTTCCCTCACTACCCCAAACGAAGTTTGGCACTAGTAAAATCTATGATTACTTTTTGGGGGTTGATACCAAGAAAGTCCCAAATAAATGCACTAACACATGCCCAAATGTATTTTTTTAATAAACCGATATTTTGAAAACGGGTCATCTGATTAAAGTCAAAGTTGCAAGAATTTTGGTGATTATTGCAGATATTTATGAAATTGCATTAACTACTTCGGCTTACCAAAACGAAAAACTGCACACTGAATTTACTTATACCACATAGGTAGTAATTTATACAATATATATCTCCAAAAAATGTTATTTTTATGTAAGAAAGTAAAGACAGTGAAGAAGTATACGGATAACGACCCATAAAGATATTTTTATTACCTAAAAAATTATGAACAATACTCAATAGTCCACCCATCGGAAGGCCCATATTTTGGCGGTAGATCTCACCATTATATTTAAATATCCCCTTTTCGCAACACAATTATTTTTGGATGGGATTAAATAGTGTTGGACATGTGTTACAAGGAAATGATGTAAAGAATATGGAAAATGAACCCAAAAAAGCAGCATTGGTTCAACATGTGCAAAATAAGCATAAATTTGACTTTGAAAATGTCCAAGTCATTCATAAAGAAAATAATAATTTTAGAGGGTAGATATTGGAATCGATATACATCTCAGAAAATATAAATTATACTGTCAATTTCAAATCAGATTCTAAGGGACTGAACCACCATTATTCGGAAATTTTAAGCAAAATAAATATTTAATTATTATATAAAAAAAATGATAAATAAATAAATGTTCAAATCCTTAAATTGTATAAATGGAATAAAAATACACTAATAAAAGTATGAATAGATAAGTCGATATGTTAAAAAATAAGATAAAAAAGGGGGGTATATGTATGTTTAAGAAAAATAAACATAAAATAAGAATAAATTAATTATGGATTTTAAATATATTAAAAAATGTTTGTGTTATAAGCAGAATAATTAGTAATAAATGTTAATTAAATCATATTAAACATGTAAATTAATGATAAAAAAAATTATTGTTATATGATAAGGTGATAACAGAGTCCTAACCTGTTGAAGGTAGGTTCTGTTTAAAGTGCAAATGTGAATGAAGGAAGGAAGAAAAGTGTTTTATAAAAGGTTTAAATCTAGGAAAAAATTATTTAGAAAAGGTTATGTAAGTAGGAAATGTAATTTAAAAAAAACAAAATTTTATAATGTTATAATGATATTATTTTAATGATTAATTTATTTAAAGATGGAACAAAGGCAATTAGCCTCCATTTTTAAGATTTGAAAAAGGAAATGACATCAATATGAAGGTATCCTTGAGAATGGCCTGAGGGTCGAGGCCTTGGAAAAGTTGTAAAGAATAAAGTTGAGAGACAAAAAAGGATCAAATTTGTTTTAAATAAAGAATAAACTAAACCACTCTCAAACAAGAATATATAAAGTAATTAATTTAGTAATATATTGATGTGAATAATTTCTATACTAGAAGATTAGAATAGATCTTAAAAGTTTAGGGTCAACGAGACAGACTTATTTTCATGCATTTTCCAGAAGGGAAGAATTAATACCCGCCCTTTGTTTTACATCATAGGTGACATCATGACTTAATTAGATATGGCTGACGAACTGACTAATTTTATTAGAGAGGTGTAGTAGCTCTTTTGCAAACACAGCTCTAAATTAAACTAATTGTTTTACACAGAAAGCGGATAGCTCAAACTCTAGCCCAACCAATTATTTCTATTAGTCGAGCTTTAGTTCGTGATCAACTACTCGGAAAATAAAAATTAGTGTTAATCTCAAATATGTTTCAAAAAAGAATTATTGAAAGATAATGATGAAAACGCTTTTTAATTAACTTTTTTTTTTCAAACTCTGGTGGAGAAAAATTATTTTCTTCCTTTTTTATCAATTCATGTAACATCAAAAGACTAGCAGAGGATCGTTTCAATTTAGCTTTTTCACATCACAACACACACAATTTAGTTTTTGCTAAATACGTTTCAACTTTGTTACCTTCATAACTCTTTTTTTTTTATTACTAGTGGGTTGTCCTGTCTTAAGGACGATTTTAATCAACCTCTCCATCTCCGACTCCTTTTTTCTCTTCCTTTCTTCATAATTGTGGGGATTTTAACTACTTTTTACAATAGTATGAAACGAAAAAGTTAAATATTTATTTTATTCTGATCGAGGAATTAGAATAATTTAAGTTGTTTTAAATCAAACCTCTTAATATTAAAAAAACGAAAACACATTTTAGACTCTAGAATCTAGAGGAATAGTCGCAACAAGAAGAAATTTATTTCCATAACTTTTTTTTTGATTGATAGATTTATTTATTGATAGATATTACAATCTGCCACACAGTTGTGGGCAATAGGTAATAGTGATGAATGATCTCATACATACTAAAATAAAAAATATATAAATAAAATTTAAAAAAAAACTCTCTTTAAACTTTTCAATAACTAGGAAACCTTTTATTACCATTGGAACCATAAAAAAATTAATAATAAATAAAAACGAATTCGAGACTAACTATGGAGAGCATTTAGCCGGAAGATCGAAAGAAAGAAAAAGATATACATAAAACATATGCATTGTTCTTAGAAAGCTATTGTGTATACTGTTGTTATTATACCGAGACAATGTTATTGTTGTAGTTCAAGTCTTGTGAAATTAGTCCTGACACAGGGTGAGCCCTTACAAAGAGCTTTACACTGTGGTGTATCATAACTGTTGTAATCCAAGGACAGACAGATTAATGGACAAGAAACGTCTTTGGGCACAATTCACAGATCTTAAGTACTGTTTTACTCCTTACATAATTTTAGAGGTTTAAATTTATAATCATGATTTTCATTTTATGTAAATAAATTTCTAGTCGTATAAATCATCTCTATCTATGTACTACCTATTTTGGGTTCAATCGGCTTATGAGATATTTGATTTCAATTTTTCTTCTTACTTTCCCTATTCCTTTGTGCCTCAGAGCCGTAATGGTACCCTGACCAATACATGCCAATGTCTTCTTGGAATCCAGCCCCCTTTTTCCCTCTCTTTGGGTCGATCCATTCAGAGTATTTTTGGCCTGCATCTTTTGGTTTAGCTTTGAGAAACTTAGGTGGTTCACGATTTTCGTTCATTCTACACACATGCCCGAGAAACTGAAGAATTACTTTTACTCTAAGATTTTAGTTTTCTTTTCCACTACTGATTCTCTTTTGTGCTATGACTAATGAAAACTCTCTCGGTTCAGCCAGCTATTCTTTTGAGATATTTCTTATCTGCAGCAGTGATCATGCTAAAATTTCTGGCTCCTTCAACCTGTCACTTATTGGGTAAAGAGTATTTTACTTTTTTTCATTTCTCACTTCTTCTAAAACTGTTACAGATTTGGTACTGTATTTTTGTTTTTTTATCCTGTTTGCAATTTCTCCTTCAGCTCATTCATTTTTTATATAACTATGCCTAGACATGTAAAGTATTCTACAACTTCAAGATATCTTCTCTACAAAACACCTTTATATCAGGGTTTCGTCCGATTCCCTTGAGAATGCTTTAGTTGTCATTCACGACCAATCACTTATCCTATTACTCTGCTTTCCATTCTAGCTTGCTGCACATTGTGTACACAGTTCTCACTGCATCATCTGTATAGACAACAGTTTGTAAAAGAACTGTTCAGATTTCATTAATCAACTACTGTTTCTATTTTTTTTTTTTTTTATACTTTCCTTTCCTTCCTTCTCATACTCTTTTTTAAGACTTCGTTCATCAGGATAATAAAGAGAGACGAATTTAAACCATCTTTCTGGTTAAGCCCCTCTACATTGTGAAGCTGCTTTCCGTTATTTATATTCCTTTTGAGCTTTCATAGTTAGATCTGATGGCATCTCTGGGTTATTCATTGCCTTCAGTGGGTGGTTAGGTTTTAAAAAACAAAAACAAAGGTTGATTGCAGGTCCCAAAA
Organism: Halyomorpha halys; assembly: GCF_000696795.3. NCBI lineage: Eukaryota > Metazoa > Arthropoda > Insecta > Hemiptera > Pentatomidae > Halyomorpha > Halyomorpha halys. The sequence continues at coordinate 404,932 of NW_027108587.1, forward strand.
TGGTAGATAAACATTACCTAGGTCTTCGTTATAATTGTTTGTTTTTAGGATCCGAAGGGGGCTTGCTTCTCTTTGAAGGTGGTTCCCGAGTCTTCTCGATAATTAATATGTATAATAAATGCAAAACCTGGAACAAGTGAATAGATTCATAGTGGTTACCATGGTTAGTCATTTTGGTTACCGTTTTATGAGTTAAGAAACTGACAATACACTCCCAGTTCATGAGAATGATTTTACCATCGTATACTTTTTAAAAATAAACTTCGAGTTTCTAATAGTATTCAAATGAAATCTAATAGTATTAGTTCATGGTACAATTATAGAAACGACGTGTTAATTACGCTAATACTTATTTTTTTCATAATAGGGAGGACTATTAGTGATATTACAGGAGTTAAAAAGTACTAAAGTACCAGTTGCTATTGTATAAGTCAGTGTAATGTATGAAGTTAAATCGTCATGACTAATAGTATTAGTTTGTACTTTATTATGAAACAGGGCCCTGATATCAATGTTTTAATAATATCTGAGTAGATACCGGTATTTAATAATCTCTCGTAGCTTTTCCTATCTACAATTTATCTATAGCCGTCACTTCTTCACATAGAATGTCGTCATATTATGCAATCCTTTCTACCATTCTTTCTACTCTATTGTTTATATTTCTTTTAGGATCTTCAACCATTAAAGCATAGTGTTTTCTCCATCTGCACAGAATATCATTATCCATTTTTAAAATTTTACACCATGTAACCCTCTGTTTCCTTATAAATATAAACTTTTTGTCTTTAAGGGTTTTTTCATCTCCCGAAAAAAAATTATGTTTACGTTTTAATCTTTCCTTACATTTTCAATAAATCATTCCCTTTTTTATCAATCTTAAAACTAGTTTTGCCTCATTACTCCCTCGAATATATAGTTCTTAGGTTCTATCGTTTTTGTTGTTGAGGTGTCTATGCAATGAGGCCTTCTATGCAAGTCCATGCATCATTCCGATGAACTTTTATTTAATTAATATGCTATTTTCTTTTCTTATTTACTAAATTAATTAATATTTTATTAATTGCTTTTTAAGAAGTAATTTGTTTGTCTTCATGTTTCAATGTAAAGAAACAAGTTTTTACAAAATATAAGCATTCATATTATTTTTATATTACACATTGATTTTATCGAAAAAAATAAGAGAAAAATTAAACTTATCTGTCTAGAATATATTATTGACAAATCATGAAAATCTTCTAATCAAACTGGGCACAAAGCAAAGATAATAGATGCAGTTAGTTGTTACACTGTTAGCAGGCCCTGACAAAGCGGCTTACTAGGAACATCCACCTCCAACAAGTTAATTGAACGCTCCTCACTGAACTACAATGCTGTCGATATCTGCTAATGATACGTCAACGTAAAATTTCCGATTTCGATGATAAATATTATACAATACTTACTTTTTTAATATTTATGAAATTATTTAATAATTTTTATTTAATTATGACGTTACACGTGCAAAATTTGAGGTTTGTAAATAACATCTTCTTTTCAATAATGTCATTTGTTGCCATTGAAAAGTTACAAAAGTAATCGCAATATTTATTTGGTATGTCTTCAAAACTAAAAGATTTTCGAAATCGGAGAGTCTTGTAATTATTAAATTAGAGGCAATCCATAACATGGAATCTGGAGTCACGACACATCATTTTTATGATGTTTCTCATCCTCTTTCTATTAATTTTTTTTTTTTTAGCTTGTAGGTGTAGTATTTGTTTTTTTTTCAATGACAAACGATTAATTTATGAAATAACAATGGAATGGAGTTGAAAAACATAAAGACTTAAAACCCAAATAAAAAAAAATGTATTTACATAATCAATTATTTTTCATATTTTTAAAAGCATTTCAAAAACTAGTTTTTATCCTTTTTCAGAAATATAGGATGAGAAAAATCCATTAATATGTCATGTATTCAGATTCAATTTTTTTAAATGCTTGAAATTTGATATAACGTTGAGTTATAAAGACATCGTATACAAAACAAAATGTCGAGAAAAATGTTCTATAAGTGAAACCGTTCCCATTTTGAAAAATAGACTGGCACATCTATCGTTAAAAAAAAATCAATAAATAAATGTTGATTTAAGCTGGATGGAAATAATAATGGTTAAAAAAGAATTATTAATAATAAAATTTCATTAAGGAATCTATCTTCAATAAGTCTAATATCGTAAAAAAGTTGGGTGAGAGGGAGGGGGAGGGTTTATTGCATAAAACCGAAGCTTTTACAATGGAAAAAAAAATTGAACAAATCTAATTTTTTTAAACTAAAACAGAAATACTAACATGGGAATAATATTTTTAAAAATATAAGCTACTTTAGACCTAGAGTGCATGTTAAAAGTATTAATAAAACGATGAGTACTCAAATGGAACTTGAGTAATGTACTCTGTAAACTAGAATACAATTTGCCCATCTCTAGCTTTGAATAAGAAGCCATATAATTTCTGTAATCCCCTTACTGGGCCATTGAAATGAGGTGCTGATTATTTCATGGCAGAAAGTACCTTACCTCATTATATTTAACCTGGATATAAGAGTTCAATGCTTCATGGGCTTGAGTTCCACATAATATTGGAAAGATTCTATTAATATGTAACAGTTTAACAATTTTATTAAATAGTTACTACAACATCTACTTGACAATGGGAGGTTTAGGCCATTCACAAAAAAAAAAATTATTATATAATATGATAATAAGACCAATTTGGACATACGGGGCTCTCCCAAGCCATCAAAAGCCAAAATCCAAAATCTTCCGTAAAATCCATGATGCTTCTTATCACGTCTCAAATAAACTCATTCACAAAGACCTTGACATCCCTTTCGTAGCCGATTTAGCCCTAAATAGATATGCGACTTTTCATTCCAAACTCCTACTAACTAATTAGTTCTTAATCTCTCATTTTTAACAATCTCCGATAATCCTCCAAGGAGTCTGAAAAGAAGATGACCAAGAGATCTTCTAATTTAAATTAATATTTGAAGCACCAGCATTAGGTGGGTTCCTTCCCAAGATTATCAGGTGTTTGAAACATTTATCCTATTTACTTATTGTATGCTTTTGTACAGTTGTAAATAAATTAAAAATAGTTAAAATCGTAAAATAATGAAATGATTGAAGAGTTTTTTAGAGAAGGACCATCAGTTTCTAGTAGAGTAGATTTATTAGTTAGATTTTTAAAAGAGCAATAAAGATTGACAAAAAAATTTCTTATTCTATAGAAGGCAGTGGTAGAGAAGTAAAATCGAGAAAAAACATATTAATTGGACGCACTACTCACTCCCGTGCCCGGACTCGAATTCGGCTATGGCGGATAATTCCTTATTGTTATTGTAGCCGTGAGTCAATACTAAGGATTCAAGAGCCCTCCTAGGGTGAGATAATAAACAAATCACCTCCTTGCACAATCGTTGTTCAAGAAACAGTACTTTATTACAAAGTATTGGATCTCCATCGGAAGTTGTTGAGCTCTCTGGCTGATTCAGAGTGAAAAGGGATCCAATTGTTAGATCAGATCCAAGATCATCAGCGGAAGCAGCTGTAAGCTGTAGCTGTTTTTCAGTTTTCACAACCAGTTTAGAACTCCTTATCAGAATCAACGTGATTTCTTACAATTAATATAAAGTATTTTCGAGGCGGTTTTGGACTGAAGTACCCTGCTATCATTTATTGCTAACTGAATGGTCGCAATTACATTCTTTGACAGCTCAGGAGCACAAATGACAATATAGTATGCTAATTAGTGGATTTCGCAGAACTCTAGGGTCTTAGTAATGTGAATGGTATATACATAACCAATAAACGACATTAATCAAAGAAGAAATCCCTAAAGAATACCTGAAGAACCCTCCAGCAATCCCTACAAATCACTTGGAGTCTGTAAGCGCTGTATTCGCCAACTGTGGTATGGTTTGAGCCAACGAAACGCATGCTCTCCTGCACTGAAACTTCCAAATTTCCTCAATAGAAAGCCGTGCTCAATCGAATCGAACTTAAGGGTAAAATCTGTTCCAGTGATGCATTCAAAAAGTTAACGCGGATATTGGTGGATCACTTCTTCAATCCTTATCAACATCGAACCTCACTCAACCGGACAAGGCTCCATAAAATGCCGTCTTCGCAGATCTCATCAAAGATATAAGTTCATCAAAAGTTTCCTTATATGGCATCAGGTGTAGTACTTATTGAAATATTAATAATGTCTAGGTTATACTGATGGTGTTTCAGGAGTAATGATGAGAAAATAATAATTTTTGATGTACAGATTAGTAATTCTATAATGGAAATCAAGAAATATATAAAGCATAGAATATGCTCTGGACATTTACTAACAGAAGTTTCTTAGAATGTTAAAAGAATGAAAATATATACTACTTAGTTTGAAGAAAGAAAAAAAATGCATGTATGTTGATTTAAAACAGCACAGAAAAAAATGTAAATTGGCGAGAATTATGGCTTATGAAGTTGAAATTTTTCATAATTTAATTTCTCTTATTATTTCAAATCGATAATTGGAGGTATTTATACTTAATTTGGTGTAATATTCTGCTGATAATTTTCTGGAGAGGATATTATTACCTGTTCTTAAACAATTAAAATTCTAAAAAAAAAGTAAATTTTTGAATTAAATTTAATACTTCCCTATGTTTTCTTCTCCACAAAGGCCAAAGGTATAAAAAATTAATTAATTTTCCTCTTCCTTCACCAACTGAATTCATGGAGCGTATATTCAAGTTAACTAATACCTAGTGAATATATTGAGCTCTATATTCACTTAAAACCCACCCACAAGTGAAAATTGAATTTTTAATACTTCGGTTGCCTTATTTTATCCAATATTTGTTTTAAAGGTATTACGTTATATTATAATGAAAGCAATATGGTTAATTTCTCCGTTTATTGTGTATAAGCTGTACCTCTTAAGTTAAAAAATAGTTTTACTCATTATTTTAGATACTTCTCGGAAGAATCGCCGAAGATAGAAAAAAAAAAGTGAATATTTTCGAAAATGACGTAGAATAAAAATCGTATTGTTAATTATAAATAATGACTTATAAACTACAATATGCCAAGAAACCTTCATCAACTTAAGCATTTATTCAATAATAAATAATAATATTCTTTATTTATTCTGGGATTGACCCCTTTAGAATAATTTACAGGGATCAGAATTAGGCTTAGAGTGAAATACAAAATAAGAATGAAATTATAAAACGTCATAAAACATAATAAAATAATGGATTTGAAAAGATATTCAAAGATTTAGTGAGAATTATTTGATTTAATTTCAATATAAAAACTATTTACGAGGTTAATTAAAACTATGTTCCAACTAATGAGTTGTCCATTTTCAAAAACGATTTCGTTAATAAAAATCGTATGGTTTGAATGATTTTTGGAAATAAATAACGAAAATGGGTTACTAAAACTTCAATGTTTGAGGTTTATGCTAGCTAGTTTCCGTGGTACATTTGAATTGTAATTTTTTTTTATATTTTAGCGCTTAGAAACATATGCTAATAATAATGCCTCCTGAATGAATTTATTTTTTAAATACCTAGAATGCTACTTTTCAGATTTGACTTTAAAAATTATCCTTACAATCCAAAATGCTCCTTACTTTGTCACAAATAAAATCATACATAAAGATCTTAATGTTCCCTATGTAACCGATATAGCCCGAACAAGATATCACTCCTTCCATTATAAACTCTCGAACCACTCAAACACCCTAGTTTCTAATCTTGCATCCTCTTCCATTCCTGACAATCCTCCGAGGCGCCTGAAAAGAAGATGGCCACGAGACCAGCTAATGTAAAATGTCATTAGAGTGCTGTCAATGGGTAGTTTCTCTACACGCCTGTAACACTCCAATAACTAACTGTTATTGTAACTTAGATCAGATTTACTAAATGTATTATGATGTACAGTTGTAAATAGCAATAAATAAATATTTAAAAAAAGACTTTAAAAATTATATTTATTATAACTTTTTAAATGATGTTTCCTCCCTAAAAAGGGAAATTAGTTCCAAAATTTATTAAAAAATCATGAATAAAGTTTGACAATTGTTTAGAATCGTTCATAAGTTGCCAAAAAAAAGCTTAAGGAACTAGCTGGTGAGGATTTATTTATACCAAACCGTTCTCCTAAAAAAATGAATTGATAATTAAATATATATAAACTGCTTATGTTAATATAGCCATACTCAAATTCGTTTAGCTACGAACATATGATGAAGTTAGCTTATTTTGTAACCTTCCTTTACTAGCGAAACATTATTTAGTTTCTGGATCCAAAGCGATTTGTATAGGACAACATATCTTTAGAACACTGAATACCGATTCTGTTTATATGGACTAATAATTTAAATAGTGCCTTTCCTTTGGAGTGCAGAAAATGATTGCATATGTCGTTGATAACCTTTTTAAACCTTTCCAAGATCTACATTTACCTAGGGCAAGTAGAATTATCAGATTTTTTAATTATTATATAACCTTTGTAATTACAGTGAAAATAAGAACTGATTATAGATTGTACCGTTTTTATCCAACCTGTAATATCTAATTTCTACATTCGTACACTTGTGTAGGTCAAATTAAAGTTTTCTTATCCTATATTTTCTTTGATAAATAAAGGTAACTGATTTGAAATAGCCACCTCGACTAACCAACGGGGTAGTATCAAGATTCATTTCATTATTTTAACTGACTAATAAACAAAAATATTTCTTATAAGTTTGTTTATATAATATTATAAAATATCTTTTAAAAATAAAGCAAAGTAATTTTTTTGTCTCATAAGCTCTCACGGGCAGCACACAACGGTATCGTACGTTGGACAACTCTGATAATTATGTATCGTCACTTAAGCAGTGATTCCTTAAACCTTTCGATATTAGCACCTATGGCTAATTTATTATTGTTATTTTTGTCTGCGTTAACTTACATACTCTGTTAAAAAAATTTGTTTGTAGTAGAACTGTGAACATTTATTTAACGATACCACGTAACCCAACAATAACTTTATACCATTATAAAAATAATTAATCCTTCATTCTAGAGACATATCTAAAGAATTCTCGAAACCAGAAAAAAATATGTAAGTATCGTACAAAACGATGGCTGGGAATAAATGTCTCTAGACTGATATGTTGATTTTTTTTTAAAATATTAAGTCGTTGATTTTTTTAGTTACGAGAAATCGAAGTTTTAGCGATGATGTTTGTATTTTAAAAAGGCGGGCAAGTAAGTTATACCGCTTTGCTTAATTTTAGACACTACTTTCGCTTACACATGTGGGTATTTTCTTTACACATCAATATTTCAAAACATATACGTCTTATTTGGTCAAATTTAAAAAAAAGTTTGAGATTAATGTAAAATTAGTTAAATTAATTAAAAAAATTCTTCCACTACATGCATAAATATGTTTTTCATTAGCATTTCAACTATATTCGAAAAACGATTCACTGATTATTTACCTTGAAATATAGGTAATTAAACACCCAAAAAAAGGTGAAGAAATACTGACATATTTTGTTGATATTTTTTTGAGTGATACTTAAAAAAAATGAATCTCACAGAAAAAAACAAAAAAAAGTTGTTTATAATGAAATATTTTAATATTTAAATAAAATAAATTTTATCCAATTTCAGTCTCAAAACAATTTATATTTCTTATATTAAGTCCAACGTTTCGGCCAATTTGGCCATCCACAAGGACAATCTTTGACAAACAACTTTTATTATAAATATATTTTTTAACAATTTTAAACAAATAACAATATTATTAATAAATTATCATACCTTAATACAATTTTAGAACCACATCAACTTTATTAAAACTTTATGCAGGCTATTTTAGCTAGATCATTAATTTCAATCCACAACTACTCTATGAAGCATTAAAACATAAGGCAATCATATAATTTTATTAATAAGCAAGACTTAGCTTATGTCTAATTACTTATATTGTTAATTCAACATATTAAATTACAATAAAAATTAAAACTTTTATAACAGTTAACCTTCACTACTTTAATTTATCACAATATTTGTAACCTTCCACACATTCAGGTGTGGCATTTACTTTATTTATGTCTAATATATTTTTGTTAAAAACCATATGTACAATAAAAGCTATTTGTGATAGGTTGTCGTTTAGGATGGCCGAATTGGCCGAAACGTCGGACTTATAAAGAAATATAAATTGTTTTGAGACTAAAATTGGATAAAATTTATTTAATTTAAACAATAAAAATCAGTCTCAAGAAACTGAAAAGATTATATATAAAATATTTAAATTTAATGACATTTCAGAACTTAAAATTTCATTATCAAAACAAAGAAAACAGTTTCATTAACCATCATGTCATATAGATGCACAGACGCATCCAAAGCATCTAAAAAATATCAAAATAAAACAAAATTAGGAAACAAATAAAAGATAAAACTGAACATAACAAATGTTAATTCACTTTTTTAAAAACATTAACTAATGGCTAAATAGATTTTATTAATTTAATTTTTTATTTTTTTTATTTCTATACACTAAAGACCCTTTTACATTACAGAGGACTGATGACAACCTTCGTTACAGCGCAAGATATTGAAAACGAGAGGTCTCTTAGTTCATACGAGGAGTTGTTGAAGAAATTGAGTGATGAAATAAGAAGGCAGGAAATTGAAAAGAGGGACAAAGTGCGCCTTCTCGAGTATTTACAACAAGCAATAAAAGATAAGCAGGTATCGTGTGTGATTTTTTTAAAAAAAATACATTGATAATATTTTGATTTAAATCATCTTTTGCTCACATCGAACAAATTTTACATAACACAATACTTGTGAAAAAAAAATGACTAAAACAATTTTGTTGTTTTTTGTATAGGATCAGAGATGGGCAAAAATTAGCTATAGTTGAAACTAATAGCTAATATTGCAATGGATACGACCCTTATTCATGAATGAACCATTAATAAAAAAATATCATATCCGTGGAAATTTTAGCTATTACTTACGACTATAGCTAATTTTTGCCCAAAAGTGTATATGACGGCAATACTTAAAAAAAAAATTTCATTTATAGCCAATCATGGAACACATGTATTATCAAACTATTTTATTTTTTATATTCATCCATTGTTTGTTTATTGCTATTGAGAGGTATGCATAGTTTATTTTTCTATCGCTATGAAAATTCATATTCAAAGGATTTTGTAGAGTTTAAAAAGATCATAAACTTTATTCCTACCTAAAATAAATTTAATAAAGTTAAAAATAAATAAATAAAAACCTGTGTAATAGGGAATGAGATCGGAAAAGATCGGTCGTTTATCTGATAATTCGGATTTTCCATTCTCTTAGGCGCTTGCCTAAAAACAGTTTTCTACTTGTTTTAATTATTGATTATTTCCATAGCTCATTTATATCCATTTTAATACAATAAGTGATAGTTGATTATTTCAAATTAATAAAGTTGAAACTATTTTAGACGCATTTTTTTTTTAATTAAACCAGTTATTAAATTAGTTTTGATGTTTTTCTTTTAACCATTTTAGTAACACTGACATTTAGCAGTTTGGGTTAACAATGTGAAAAGGTTTGTTTATTTATTAAAAATTTATTTGATACCAGATCGGCCTTACATGGTATATAACAGTTACGTTTTTTCAACTTATTTTTGGGGGGGTATAGCCTCGTACAAAAGACAACTCGTACAACGTTATAAATAATAAAACATTAAGATAAAATAAATAAGGTTGGTTTCTGATTAAAAATGTTTCTTGACTTGCTGTGTGTTTATTTACTGTTCTGTGCTAGGATAAGGATCTATCAGACTTAGAGGAGAAGTCGATTTTGTTAAAAAAAATCTCCGTAACATCTCAGGTTGTGTCTCGCTTAAATAAGTAATTATAAATCATTTATCATATAATTTCAGTTTCCTATTACTTTTCGTTTTTAAGATTGGGAGTTCATGAACACACGCCATTTTGGAAGGCTTGGTCGGAATCCTGGGATCTTTACCTCGAAAACTTGAATTCTGCGTTTTCACAATCGCAATACTTCTCCTTGCAATATATTCCATATATATGTAATGTAAAGTTAAAATGATATCTAAAGGATTTCTATTATGATAAAACATTTATTCTTTTACGGTAAAAGTTTCTCATATGTAAGAGGAATCATCTTTCAAAATTAAATAAATATGCTTTTGGAATGTTATTATTTAAAAATTATTACGTGAGCTCATAAATTCTCTACTCTTAAAAAAATGTCCATAATGTTTTATTGAAAATATAACACATTTTTTATTAGATGGATTACAATTAAAATTTTGAAAACTGAGCAAGATTTTGGATTTATTAGCTTTGGTAAAAAAGATCTCTTTATACGCAGTCAGATTGTAAGTAAAATTCTAATATGATTTTCCTTTAAGTATGTTTAAATTCAATGTTTCTATATTTTCTATCTCTTCTTTAGGAATCTAATTAACAAATTTTACAATACAAAGTAGTTTTCTTATTGTTTAATCATATTTGTTTTTGGTTTTAGATAGAACTCCGCTTGGAAAACGAGGAACTAAAATCACGGTACGCAGAATTGAACAAGACAAGGCATTATGTGGAATCGCCCTTTCCTGACATAAACCTGTACGACGACAGCTCTGAAGAAGAGATTATCTGCTTCAAAATCAAAGAACTGGAAGGCAAAATTAACATGCTTCAAACTTACAACACACCCTACCCGAACCCATACGCTAACCAACAATACATTTACCCCCAGCCGTTTGGAACGCATAACAACCGCGTAAGGTGCCTGGTAATGTTTGTCTCATTTACTAAAAAATATATTGATTTAGAACAACTAAATCATTATAGTATGTTCCGTGAGCCGAGGGAAATCGGGTAAACATGAACATGTAAACTGCCGGTTGAATAGCATTCTTATTTAGGGATTTCCACTAATAATGGTTATAACACATATGTAAAATGTCTGCTAGTAAATATTTGGCTACACTTTGCACGAGTACGGGCCTACCTTAAGTGTGTCTTTGAGTCTTTTTTTTTTTTTTTTAAATATTTCCCCCTTCCAGGTCATTTCTGACATACCGGGGATGGGAGGGGGGAGAGGTTTTATCTACAGGTGACAAACCTATTCTAACCTAGTGGAGGTCAAGTTTTTCATTTTGTGGAGCCGCCACTTAATGGAAAAAATACCCCCCCTCAAAAAGAGCACCCAGGCCCGATTCGAACCGGTGCTCCACGCAGATCACAGTTTGCTACTAAGATCTCTGACCTGTTCCTAACCACCTGAGTTACGGACGGCCCATGTGGCTTAAATCTCAGCAAAGGAGCGTTTTTAGGCACGACCTGACACCTAACACGTGAAAATTATTTTTATTTTTTTTCAACTCCTGGAACAGACTTTAGTATTTATTAATATTTCAATATTTTAAGTTTATTTCCGCTTAAATATATTAAACTTAACAAGTTTTCTATTTATTTTTTTCAGGCAGAGCAGCTTTCACCTCTATCCATTTTTCAACCGAGCAGCCATCCCAAGACCGATTTCAGTGTTCCCAATTCGCTTCAATTAAAGAAAGATAACATAAATAAAATAAAAATTGTAATACTGGGATGGTATCATTACTTAAATACATAAAAGAAAGATTAAAACTTTCTTTTTTTTACTATGATCAGAGTTTATTGGTAACTTCTAGGATAAGATGTCTCTGAACAAAAAATTGACAGAATGACTGAATAAAAATATATGAAGAAGGATATAGAAAAGAATCAATATAATACTTAATAACTCATAAAATAAGAAAAAAATACAAAAATGTTAGTTATAAAGGAATAAATAATTATTATAACTATAAAGTAATTATTTTAGTAAACAATAAAATAAAATTATACTATTAATCTGTTTATTGTTTGATAACAAATAAATAATTGAAAGAGAGAGAAAAAAAACTAGTACGTGTTTTGTACAAGATTTTGAAGTAGCAAAACTTGTTTTAGTTTTTCCTCCAACTTTATAAACAAAACTAGTACTTATTTATGCTTTTGAAAAGCTATTTGTCGATTTTTCCATTTCTGCAGTGCACTGTTCCAAAATAGTGAAAGATGGGACTAAGAGAAATAAAAAAATTAAAACACATTGTCTGTTTTGTTTCCCTTAGTTCGTCCGAGTAGTGATTTATTAACTCTTGTGCTAAACATTTAAGCTTAAAAACAAAAATGCGTATTACATTTATGGTGTTTTGCAATGAAATATAAACTCTTTAGTTCCGTATTATGATCATATGTGTTCGTTAATTCAATTCGTAAGTTGTTAAAGTTTCTTAATTTTTACTGTTTGGCAAAAAATCAATTACAGTAAAATAACGATTAAATTATTTGATAGTTTCGAGAGGGTGAATATATTTTTATAACAACTATATTAGCCTTAGTGATATATTTTAATTAGGAAAAAATATTATCAGGAAGATTAGTAACTACAAATTTCCAAAATATTATTACTAATGTAATAATAAATATTATGGGGAGAATGAGTTGTTAAATGTAACGAATTAACCATATTAATATGCGGAAAACTATAGCAAAATGTGGCAAAAATGAACCAATTTACAGAAATATAAATTCTTTTGATGAATTTAATAAAAAAAAATATATATATGTATTCTCTCTCTCCCTAAGTTAATTGTCAAATCCTTTCATAATTTGGAAACCGAAATTCAACATTTTTCACGACCACCATATTTACTAAATATTCCATATATTGATAATTCAAAATAAAAAGTACAATCCTGAGAATATATTTTGAGAATGAATGGTTCTTTTACCGATCATCGAAAAAAATCGAAATGTATTGTTTCATAGATTAATTATATATTTTTTTATGGTAATCACATAATAAACATCTCATTTTATTTTACCTTAGTCCTGTAACCAGTGGGTTAGGCTTCGTTATCTCGGATTCTTAGATTTAATAATTTGCTTCAAACCGTTGGGCTAACGAGAAGTTGAGACGAAATGAGTAATTTCTCTGAGATTAGAAATCCTCCTTCCTTCCTCTCTCTAGTCGAAATTGAGGAAAGCTGTCACTGTGATCTCAATCATAACTAAGGCCTCAAGACTTTATTCAAGGTCTTATCTTAATACCACTTTTAGACTACATCTTCCTGACTTCTTAGTTAAAAGTTGATATTTTCGAATATCTCATTTCGCCATTTCACAGAACAATCAATGTGGATTATATATGTGAGCATGGATGTATAAAAATAGATGAAAAATTATCTTTATTTGGAGACCCAATCACCTAAGAACAAATATAATATAAGAATATTAGCTGTCTAGGACATAGCCTTCGGGTGTAAAGTAGTACCTACTATGACCGGATTGCTTATACTTATGTTTCAAATTTTATCAAAAGACTGAGATTTAAGGACGAGGTGAACTATCTGATGTTTGAAGGAAGGCAGGATAAAGGCATTACGCATAATTATTTCTGAATGATTGGAATTGGGGGGAAAAAATACTTGTAAGAGGGATAAAGCGGATGTAGCGGTTCAGTCAGCAGCGGGTATCCGCTAAAAATATCGATTGGGACAAATATTGATAAAATAAAAATAATGAAGAATTCACTGAAAAGAGAAGTAAAAGTTAACAACCTAGTAATCAGTTTTATTGAACAATATATTTATTTAGGGAGGCGACGGTAGCGTTGCCACGCGCCTATCTACCAAACCACAGGTTGTGAGTTCGAGTCCCAAGGCCCTACCCAGATTTTGTTTTCAAGCATATCATTATACAATACTCACTCACAGCTCCTGTGATCATCATCCTTGTCTTTACGTCTTATGGTAGCTGAGATAAAGTTTTCCAAAAATAAATTCACTAACTACTAATTTTTCAGTACATATTTTATGAAATGTCTTTTTAAAAAGCTATATTGTAACTATTGTACGCAAATAGCTCTATTAGGGCTCACATATAAGTAAATTCACTCTACTCTCAGAATGGAATGTTAATTTTTTTTAACGTTTTGAAACAACCGCAATTTTTTTCTCCCCTTACCTGTACGTGGCAGACTTATTGGTTTAGAAAATTAATTATACACAGTTTTTATTAAAGTAATAAAAACTTGGGGTGAAATAACTGCCTTTTTTTCTTCACGGCTCTTGCACTAATATAACGTGTTGACATTTTTGATTTGGAGGAAGAAATATTTTCTCCATGCTGCATCAGTTCAATGCAATCTTCGGTCTTAAGAAATCAAACTAATGGATACCTCACATAATATGAAGTCATATACATACATGTACGATTTATTTTTATTGTATACTTATTCATAAATTAAAATAATAAATTATGATTTTTGTGCAACAAAACATCGATTGCTAGCGATGTACAGCATTTTAAACGATTGTTAGTGGCGATGAAACATATCTGCATCAAGTTAAGCGAACAATGAAATTCTCCCATCTCATTCTACATTGTACCGTCAGCAGTTTGTATCAATGCCGCTTAACTCCGTTGAAATCATTATAAAGACGGTACAGGATTACGAGGTGAAAGATGATTCTCTCATAATCACCGGAGACTTAAACGTTAATGTCTTGGAAAACCGCTCATTAGTAAACTTCATGCCCAGGAATTTCGACTTATATAAGGAACTCCTCTTACGACACGAGGAAACACCTGATTTAACTTTACACAGCCATCGTAATTGGACTATATACCTCCACAAATAATATTTGATATCGACCACTTTCAAACATTTACAAATAAATCAAAATTTCTTTTAATTGTTTTTTAAAGCAGTGCAAACAACTTTTCCAATAATTGTTTTTTTCTAACTGCAATCATCACCTAAAAAAGTATAAGTAATTTTCTTAGTGACGATTTGGTTGGAATTAAAATACGTTCATTGTTAGCTTTATCTTTGTTAATATTGGTCAGATTAAGATTTGAATATTTTTTTTTAGCTTAGTAAATAATTTATCTATCAAACGAGCATCTAGGATGTAATTTTTCGAATAACTAATATAAAGTGAACGGGTTTACTAAAACAAATATTATGAAAACATGAGTACAGAGTTCAACCAGCCACACAGTGTTGACTTTCATTATACAAGACAATTCCTTGACATAAATACACCGTAAATTATTCGTTATTCCGTTGCTGGATAATTCATATATTCCTATGATTCGTCTGGATTTGCAAGTCCCATGAGAAAGAGTTTTCTTTCCTCCATTCATATAAAATCCGTCCAATCTGGCTCCCTTGATAATTGGTATTTATTTTTGTCTTCTAAGAACCTCTTAACGTCCTATAATTTGAATTTTCAAATAAAATAAACGGTTAACTCTTAAGGTTTTTTTAGCTGAATATACTAGCTATAAATATATTATTGTTTCGTAGGACTTTTTGGTTTCGAACTAGCTTGTTCACAAACACAGAACATTTTACAGGACTTGGTTATTTGCCTTTATGAGAAGCAACGCGCAATTATATTTGAAAAATTATAACAAAAAGAGAACTGGAATCAGGGGAAACAGGAAAATAATATTAAAACAATCATAGGAAATTCTATTCACCGCTTAGTATTTACAAAATTTCTAAAAATATGTAATTCACAATTTGCTTTAAGATACTTTGCATACTTTCGAAAATAAAAAAAAAGAACTGTTGTCAAACTCGATCTATAAGCAAAAGAATATAGATTTGCTACCGTTTTAGTTAATTATAGCATTACAATTAAATTTTCATTTAAAATGTACTTTCTTTTTTACCATTGTATTAAATCGCCAGTTATTCATTTCGAAAGAAAAATGCAGAAAATAAAAGAAAAAAAATTGTTTCTTGCTAATAATGTTATTAATTTGGTTAAATACATATTTTGTTTCGGAGAGTTTGAGGGTTTACAGGTAATTTACGATTAGATACTGGAGAATTCATCGTATTCAGATTCTAGACATCCAAAAAATGTTTGGTTTTTAACCTAAAAGAAATAAAAGTTATATACTTATTACTTGTTTACTGAGGGTCAAGGGGCTTGTTCTGGAATCATAGGTTGCACTGAATGCAATAAGGCCTATCTTACTCTTCCATTCTCAAGGTTATCGGCTAAGCAAAGTTATAGAATTTTTAATGCCTACCTTATATTTTATACCTTATATCTTATCCGATGAGATACCCAGTAGAAGCCACTAAATGGAGATGTATCAATTAATATCCTTTTCCTAAACTATTCGAATTGACATATAATTTGATATGAAGTATACAAGATTGCACGATGGGACTTAGAATTGTCTTGAAATATGTTTCAATTTAACCTTTTTCTGCATATACAAGTTTCTGTGTTTCTTATATGTGTTGTTTACTTCCCATTTCGCCTCCTAATAACCTTACGTTCCGTTAATAATTTACGATATATATCTTCAAAAATGCCTTTTTTTTTTACAAAGGCCGTAAATAAGCATAATCGCTACAACAGTGGATGATAATTCGCTGAGGGCGTCCGAACAAGAGACAAAAGGATCTATTTGCCACTGGCCGCTAAAACACCTGTGGCTCCCCGAGCCGTCGACCTGTTGCTCGCAGCTTCCTGGCAATATTAATAAATTCTATCTCCTATCCTTCCAATCTCTAGCGGGAGCCTCACTCCTTACCTCTCCACAATATTTATTGCTGTTTATCCAAGCCCATCCTGTACTGAAGGGTAGATTTTGTTCATGTGGCTTTAGCTTGAAGTCATTCTCCCACCTAACATGACATATACATACATTGATGAGGATGTTAAAATGACACTGGTTAAATTTTGTTTAGACGAATATGGACTCAAAATTAATAGCTTTTTTACACCTATATTTTTTTATAATTTTGTTTCTTGATAATATTTGAGGAGTTTTATTAAAATAGTTCATATAACCATTTCTCAAAAGTAAAAATTATTTAGATAAATATCAATTCTACATCAAAACCTATTTAGCTTATTTAAAAATTAAAATTTTATTTCGTTAAATTGGTGTTTTAAGCAACATTTTAAATACAAATTTAACTTATCTTCACTCCTTTATAAACTGAAAAGAGTTCTTCCCAGCACCTATTATCTAATCCTAAAGTCTTATTTAGAAGAGGGATACTTCCGGATCCAACAGGGCTCATCACTATCCTCATATTTCGCAGCAGAAGCTGGAGTTCCGAAGGGATCTATACTAGCGCCATTATTATACACTTTATATACCTCCGATTTACCCACAATGGACCACACTCTCACGGCCACATATGCCTACGACAAAGCCATTTTAACCAAGCATGGCGACCCAGCACAAGCCTCAGAACAATTACAAATACACCTAGCTCACACCATGAATGGTGTATCAAATGGAAAACAGGGATAAAAATCAAGCAATCAGTACAAATAACTTTTAAGCTCCGTCGTGGTCTATGTCCTCCTGTTTTTCTAAACGAACGAAGTTTAACCCGTACAGACACAGTAAAATACACAGTAAAAGTATTGACATTGGACAAACAACTAACATGGACCTCCCACATAAACATAGCAAAACAAAAGCTAAATTTCCGACTTAAATTATTATTTCATCTTTTCAATAAACGATCAAAATTACCAATATCAGAAAAACTAAAGATTTATAATTACCTTCTCAGACCAATTTGGACTTACGATGTACAAATTTACGGATATGCCAAAAAAACTAACTTACTGAAACTGCAACAATTTCAATCAAAATTACTAAGACTGATCAGTAGCGCTCCGCCCTACATCAGTAACAAGAACTTACACAAAGACTTACGAACTCCCTACGTACAAACAACCATTAAATCATTATATAAAAGGTTTCACTTCCAATACACACTAACCCTCTAATTCTAGTTCTAGTTTAGTTGTGATCTTGAGAGTTTGCGAAGCCAAATATACAGTCATCAGTACCACTATTCATTATTATTCCAGCATTCATCAGCAAATACCCGCTATAAGTGAATGTTTTAAATGTAAAATAAATAAGGCCACCACAGAGGATGGGAGTGAGTTCAAGCTGGCCCGACTTAAAACGTATAGGCTGCACCATCTGCTCACTTCATCGCAACTATCAATACGCCTGAAACTACAGATCAACAAAGCAATCATCAGACCAACTCTGTTCCATGGTGCTCCTTTAATGAGACATATCTATAAAACTACGCTAAACAAACTGAAGAGTTTCCAGGAATCTGGTCTTCGAAGAATCGTCAGGGGAACCAAGCATCAGAGGGCCAATAACAGTGTCATCCATGAAGAGTTATGAACTCCCCACTGTGCCAAAGTTCATAAGCCGACGACACATCAAATTTTTTGATGAGTTAAAGGCCTGCTCAAACCCTCTGTTTCATGAAATTACCCCTCCATCAAGACCTAGGAGATGGCAGTGCACTGTCCACTTAGTTGACGTCCTCGACGAGGGAAGGACTTTGGACTCTACAGTCTAAACCAGCGGGACGTCCCTCCCCGTTCCAATAATCCATTGGCGTTAAATGCATGATTTGACTACATTGATTGGACCCTGCAACGAACCTTACAATGCCACAAGGCAATCCAAGGCAATAGTATGCTACTATACACTTGTCGTTTTGTATTATGCATTTGTATGTATGTACTATATAAATTTAATAATAAAGGAGGTTACGAAAAGAAGGGTGGGAGTGGCGGGTTTCATTTCGATTTTACATACTTTTTCAGTAATAATAAATATAACTATTTTTTGTCCCAAAAACTACTGTACAGGTTATAAGTAAATGTTATTTTAAAGGTAAGGCTGCCAGTGAGAGGGGAAGTGGCCGGTTACAAAATCATGGTCATGAATCGACGATTATATAATTTTTGAAGGTCTAAATATTATTAGTGGTTATAGGTCTCCCTGAATTGAAAAACTAACAAATCTCTCTTATACTTTTTTTTTACATAGAAAATATTTTCCTTTAAATATTTTCGTTGCCTTGTAAACGAAAAACATCGAAGTAATTGTTGGTAAATATTAGTGACATAAGAGCTAAATAGTAATAAAACAATTGTAAATTATAATTAATAAATACATTTATATTTGGAAATTTAAGGCTGGATCCGAAGTGATGTAATTAAAAATTAAATATAAAATCTAATCATTATTTGAAAACAAGAAATAGTCAATTCTAGAGTGATAAACATTATTTAAAATTAATTAAATTTTAAAACGTTGTAAAGAACTCACTCATTAAATTATGTCATGAAAACAGTTTTCTTCAACTGAGTGATGTATACAAAAGGTATTCAAAAGTGGTGATTAAGTTTATCCCAATTGCTATGTACTCTTCTTACTTCTACTGCTTCTCTGCTTCTCCTTTCAATGCACTTTTTTCCTGGTCAGATCCCCATTTCGTTCGTAGAGGCGTTAACTTTTCGGAACCTTATTTCCCATTGGCTATCATCAGCCACGCCCAAGAAAAATACGTGGTGGTACATTTAGAAAAGTGTTTGGTACAAATATTGTTTATAATTGACCTACCGACAAAGCCAGCAGGCAATACCTGTTTTTAATAGATTTGTTCAGGAAGGACCCTTTCACATGTGCCCCTTAGCCACCTGCAAAGTGACATACGCGACAAAGGTATGACAAGTCATATGGCAGACTTTTATAATCTTAATAATTTTTTATACCTCGATACCTATCACAATATAAAAAAATATTCTAATTTTCAGGCGAATCTAAAAATTAAAATTTTTAACTGAAAATGTTAACCTGCTGAACGCTTCAAATACGTAATAAATAAAGTTTTGATTATTATGAAATAGTTATACTATGAGGGGTAGAAGTCAGAATCATCATCATCATAATTAATGGCCAACATGCCTACCCTCTCTGCAACCTTGGGATGAGATCAGATCCTCACTTTAAAAGAGGCTTTTGTTAAAGAGGGTCTTATGAATTTAAATGAACACTAGCAGGTCTCCTTTGAGCGCTATAGGAACAGTTACTAAGAAAAAGTAACAAACTTTGATGTTATAACATTTTATATAGTCGTTACACATGAAGAGAACTGGACTAGAAGAGAACTACATGTAGAACATTAAGAGTACAACATGGTTAGGAAATGTGGAAATAATGTTTATAAAATTTTAATTAAATTAGTTATTAGGAGCATTTCAAATCAGTTTGTAACTGTGTGTGCACCATTAACAATTTGAAAAATTAATCCTTAACTTGATTTTGTCACTGGAACATTTCAAAGGCAGACAAAATGAGACTAATGTGAAATGTGAAATTAAGATTGACAGACTAAAGTTACCAACTTTTAATTATGTTTATTTTAATTAAATATTACTCTTTGCTAATTTATAATTTTATTTTTCCACTATTTCATGTTTTCATTTTAATAAATTAACTTTATTTGTAGCTTAATGGACAATTACATTAATTCATTTATTCTGATATCAGTAAAAGTAATATCTAATATATTTTTTAGTTAATATAAACAAATATATTTAGGAATCTTTAAAGTGATTGTTTTTTATTTCAGGCTTATCAATATATATTCATTTAATCATTATAATCTTATAATTATAATAAACAAGAACATTAGGTATTTATTAACTAATTGTTTTTATTGTTAAGATAATGTATATATACCTCTTAATTATTATAAACAAATAAATTATTATATTTATAGACTGATTGTTTTTATTTTTGAGTTCATATATATAAAATTAATCATGTATCATTTAATTATTATAAACATTTAAATTTAGGCATTTATCGACTGATTGCTTAACTCCTTTCACTTATTTATTTAATAAATTTACATATTTAATTATGCATGCACCAATTAACTTATTTAATTTTTTTTTCTTTTTTACACTTGTGAAATATTTTTATATTATGAAGTAGTTTAAATTTTATTTTTCTCTATAAGTAGTTTTTATCTTTATGTATTTTTATTTCTCTTACTCTTTCATTATTCTTATAACAAAGATATATTCAGTACTCGAGTTTTCATTTAGTTAAATTTTCGAAATTTGTTCGTTTTTATATATTTTCTTTTCTTTTGTTTCTTTCATTATTATGATGTTTATTTTCAAATAAACATGTTTATGTATAAGCTCTAAAATACGTGCACATATTATGGGTTTCGCATGGAGAATGTATGATGTTTAAATATGCTCCTCTTGTATAGAGTTATGCCATAGAAAAAATACTGATATGCATACGAATGTATCATATATGCATACATTATATAGATATATTATTTAAATGTGGAAAGATACCTGCAAACCACCATCTCTCCTCATATATATAATATAATGGCTAGGGCCGAATTTCGGAAGCTCTCACTGATACTCTCTGAACCATAACTGAACGCTGGAGAAAGCCAAGGTAAGAAGCTCAGTTTTCAGCTGGAGATAGTGGTCGTGGTTACGGCTCTAGAGGTCCCATTTATACAAGATTATGAAGCTAAAAACATTTTAGCCTTCATGGAAAACATTAATAGAGAAACTTGAAAAAATATATAATAAGAAGAACTTCCTTTATTTATTTCTTATTTAATGACTTTATATATATATATATATATATATATGCCATATTTAAAGTTTTAGAGCAAAGGAGCATTTTTTTAAGTATCAAGAACTGAATTCATGTAGTGAGAAAGAGGCTTTCAAATCAAGAGGCACCATTGTCACCTCTCCACTGTTTGCCACTTTTTATGAAAAAAATAATAAAGATGAGGTATTTAAACGGATACCATATTCTGTAAAGAGTCTGTAAACCAAGACACAACAAAAACCGCTATTACTAACCCTTTGGAAATTTATTGTTTTAATATCTGCTTCTTTATTTCTCCTTGTAGGTATTTTTCGAACTGGTATATATTATTTAAATGTTTATCCTCATAGAGCGTATATAGTAAGTCTATTCATCTATTTTTACTCACAGTTAAAACTTAATTTTAAAAAAGAATACTTATTTTTACCCTGTAGTCTTCTCGAACCTTCCAAAAATTTACTTCTAACCAGAAAAATATTTCTCACATTGGTAACTATCCGATTATTTTATTGTTCATGTTTATCGATTTTTTTATTACTACTATTATTTCAAATTAAACATATTGAAAGAACATTAAAGGGACCGTTTGGAAATTTGATAAATTAAGTCCAATTAGACTTGAAAATATTTTAACTAAGGATTGAAACTGGCTAGGATTTGAAAATTATGTTTTTATTGAAATAATAATAATAAACATAGCTAAAAAGGTAACTCGATACAATATTATAATACAAAAACTATTATTATAATTCGATAAAATTGTTACTGATTACTTTAATAACGGCGCGTCCTATCTGAATATCAAAGACTATTCAGCTGTACATTTATGTAACGAGTTTAATAAATTTGTTTGATCTAAAATAAAATATTAAAACAGTATAAAATCAATGTAATTAAGTGTCGTTTCCGGGGAGTAGAAATTAGCGAAAATGTTGCCGTTAATGATATACCTACATGATATACCTAATATACATACATAATTAAAACTTTTCATTTATGTTATAATGATAACAATTATCATAGATCTGATAATTTAGACATATGAAACCTTAAAACTTGTATCCCCATAAAAAAGTCGTTTTAAAAATTATTCACGATCATAATACTTCTTACTATTATACCACTTAGGTTAATAAAATTTTTAAAAAATAGTTAGATACCTTTTTTTTATTCTAATTGAAACGGCTTATCTAATTTGAACTGCAGGATCTTCACTGTCTCAGGAGGAATAGTTTCATTATCATCGTTTTTTAACACAAAGGAATATCTCTTATCAGCGATAGGGTAGGATCTTAATGATTATGTAATCTAGGGCTGTACTCTAATGTTTCAATCGCATGTCAACAGAGAATTTTTCTTAAATGTAGTCAGATTAATCTCTGCTCTGAATTGTTAAAATATATTCTAATGATTAGTATTGTATTGTGCGATATACAATGAAAATCAGTTTGTAAGCACTGATAAGTTAAAGCAACTTGGAAACAACAATTTGTACTGGAATGAGCTTGGCTTCAAGTTTACTGTTTAATCAACTTGGAATTACTTATCGATAAGAAGCTTATATCACTTTGTCATCAGGCCTATTTCAGTTACTTAACCCTCGGATCGTTGACTTGTATTGTTGTGAATTGTTTTGTTTGTATTAGTATATCAGTAATATATTCACCATTGGAAGCAGATATTAAAACAATAAATTTCGTGAGGGTTAGTAATTGCGGTTTTTGTTGTGTCTTGGTTTACAAACTCTTTACAGAATATGGTATCCGTTTAAATGCCTTTATTTATACTTTTTTTCATAAAAAGTGGCAGAGAGGTGACAATGATCTTTATAATCAGATTCGGGAATTAAAAGGGAATCTAAGTAAGAAAGAGAAAAATACCTACAAGGAGAAATAAAAGGCGAAATATTCATAAATTAATAAGCTCTGAACATATGAATCGGAAATTAATTATGATAATTGTCTAATAACTGACATAACGTTTCAGTGGTTGTAGTAACAAAAGCTACTGTTTTATTTTATTTTATTTATTTTTTTTATTTTCCTTATCTATAAATGGAAATAGAGGAAGGTAAAGTCATAAATAACAAAACAAAAAAATGACATGTGTTTCACTGGTGATTCAAAAGTAAATTGGATGTCAAGATTCTTTTCCCTGCCGTAGTCCCGAGAAAAAAAGATTACATCAAAACTTAAAAGTATCTTAAATCTCAAATAAGTATTTCTTTTAAATTAGAGAGCGTAGTTCTATATTCGCTTATTCCGTCTTTAATCTCCGTGAGGTGTAAGGTATACCGCACAACAAACTTTTGAGTTCCAAGTTACACTAAAGGTACTTAATATTTACTCTCTGTTGACATCCCAACCCACCCTAACACAGTCCTAACAACATACGCTGATGACACATGTATACTGTCTGTAAACAACGACCCAACTAATGCATCACAAACACTACAGATACACATAACATCTATTGAAGAATAGTGTCAAAACTGGAGAATCAAAGTAAATCCTGACAAATCCCACCAGATCACCTTTACTCTCCGTCGTAAACCTCTACCCTCCTGTCCTACAGTATCCTTTCTAGATACTCCACTAACGCCTGTTGAACAGATTCGATACTTACGACTCCATCTTGACAAGAGACTTACTTGGAATCCACACACAAGACTGAAACGACAAGAAACTGCTCGTAGATTCCGATTGCTACAACACTTACTTGACAAACGCTCTAAACTTCCCATTCACTACAAAAAATGAGTATACACTACGATAATCTGACCAATTTGGACATATGGAATTGAGCTCTGGGGCTTTACCAAACCATCAAATTCCTTCCGCATCTAATCCTTACAATTCAAAATCCTTGATGCTCCTTATTACGTTACAAATAAACTCATTCACAAAGACCTTAACATCCCATTCGTTGCAGATTTGGCCCAAAACAGATATGCATCTTTTCATTCCAAACCCTTTGCCCATCCTAACCCATTAATTCTTAATCTCATCCTTAACAATCCCTGATAATCCTCCGAGGCCTCTGAAAAGAAGATGGCCACAGGACTTTCTAATTTAAATTAATGGTTGAAGTACCACCGATGGGTGGTTCCTTCCCAAGATTTTCAAGTGTATGAATGTGTATGAAACATACAACATATTTACTGATTGCATTTATTATTTGTACAGTTGTAAACCACATTAAATAAATAAAAAATAAATAAACACATTTACTCTCTTATGCACACATACATCTGAATAAAGTTGAAATGATAAGTAGACATGGACTCTTTTTTTTTCTTTCATACCCTGATTGCATTAATGTAAACACAGTGAAGCAGAACAACATTCGGTACAGTTACACCAGCCTACATACCCAATTACCGAGTAATCACCAGTATTGACCAAGGCGGAGTTAAATCCCTCCCAGAAGTAATATCGGGACTGAACAGAGCGGGCTAGAGCTCATTTGGCCAACTGATTGAACGTTGACAAGGAATTATTGGGGGGAGTTGAACCCAGAACTAGATGGTTGGTATTTGTGAGCTGTTAATAGCTGTTGAAGGCTGATCAATACGTTATGTTCCCCTGGCACCTGACGGGGCATGGGCTTCCAGGGCTGTCCTTCTTTAGCTCTGTTCGCAAGTATTGTAAGTTATAACCAGTCTTCGCTATTTCAATTTTCTCTATAGCTTTTTTAATAATATTTATTCTATATCCAAATTAGTTTCATGTCCCAAATCTTCAATGATATTTTAATTTCAAAAGTTGCCAAAACTCTTGTATGTTTTGAGTTCCGAAGAATAATTTTACAAATTTTCTCAGGGTTCCCTCTCTATAAAACCTATTGATAGTCTGAAATATGATGGGCCAGAAATTAGACAATTAAATTGAATTTAACAAATTTTATCTGCCTCTTTATTTAATCGAATTGAATAATATATATAGCTTAAGAAATAAATATAAAAAAGATAGAAACAAACTATGTATCCAGTGTTAAGAATAAATAGATTTTTTAGCTTAAGCTGTGATATCTCGTAACTTCAGAAACAACTTCATATCATGTTGAAAAAGTATAAAAATGCTTCATTATTCTGGAGACTTTTTTAAACGAATTCCAGGAGACGGAAAAACATATGAGAATTCTTTAATTATATTATTTCAATTTCTTGAGACAAGGTAATTATTTATTAAATAAATCAAAAATTTGTATCCTTTTTTGTCTCAACACTTTTTTATTTTTCAACAGCCCAACGTTTCGGCCATTTTAGCCATCCTCAAGGACATCTTCAATTATAATTTCTTCCTCACATTAATTTAAAGTTACTTTTGCAGGCTATTCTGCAGGTCATTTCCTTTATTATAAGTTAAAAGACTATTTTTTAAAATTTAAAATCATTAATATTTAATTCTTCTTATATAAGATTATCCACAACAAATTCACTACCATATAACAAACCATGATAAATGACGGTGAAGAGAATTCTTCAAAATGACGGATATACGCGATATTTCTAGAATCAGGCATTGATTTTTTTAAAATATTCTTAAAAGTTTTTAGTTAATTCGGTCCTCCGAAGTACTATAACCTATGTGGCAATCAATTGCTATATATTATATGCTAACATATAATATAATTTTACCAATACAAGATAACTACAATTCAGACGTATTTTATACTCTTTTAAAAATATATATATTTTTATTCTTTCTTTTTTTTTTTTTTCCGTACCCCCTCACTAAATAATTATTCTTTCATTGAATTTTCATGTAGGTAATTGTTGTACGTACTACTTTTAGATACTACGAGTAAATAAATCTTATTGTTTAATTTAAAAATAAACCTTTGGTGGTGTAATATTATTATTTTTTAATATTATTAAACCTTACTTCCGGTCCGGGTTATGCTAAGCAATAAAAATATTGTTATTGATCTCCAATTTTTACATATTTAACATCAGTAAAAATCTAGTTCATGTTTCAACAAAAATATGTTTAAATTTGAAAATAAAAAAACATGGCGGCAGAGCTACGCTACTAATTTAACATTTTGTCCTTATTTTTGTTTAAACGACAAATAAAAAGTCACTTAATTATCTTGAAAAACATAACACACAGAAAATAAAATAAAAGTAAATTACCTCCACGCCGTAGGACGAAAAGTTTAAATAACGAGCCTCATATACAATTTAATATTTAATTATATTTTAGAGTAATATGCTTTAATATTTAGATCATTTTACCCCAATTAAGCTATATATTTTAAGATTTCACAAATTGTGTTTGTGATATAACTACTAACAACTATAGCTATTAAATCAATAGCCAGTCAAGGTATAATAAATAAATAACGCAATATGATTTTTCATATTTCAACAAAATTTTAATTTTATTATAAACTTTATTTTCGATTTTTTTTTTTTTTTTTTTAGTGAGATTCATTAATTATTATTAAACATGAAAAGTAAAAACCTCAAAAACCATTGATATTGTTAAGCCCATCTAGAGCCCTTATAAATATAAAATCATAACAAAAGCTTTTCACAGTTTAATTTTATATTTCACATTTTCTTAACGTTTCGGCCTGTTCTATTCAACATTTTCATCTTCACCTCACTCAATTTAATCATTCAAATTTTCTATTCTCATTGTGAACTAAGTTGAAACAAAGAAAAAGCGATATTTTCTCCAAGTGTTTTTATGAAATCTACAAATAAGATATAAAAGTCCCTTAGTTGGTGTTAGAAAATAGATTTTACTAAGTTAACTGGTGTGAAGATGAAAATTTGAAGATGTTATAAAATAAACCGAAACGTTATTTAAAGGTAAAATATATATAGATTAGAAATTTTTTATATTAAAGCATTTTGTATAAAAAACAAATATGAATCGTATGGGTTTTTTCCTTGAGAATGTTATTTAATAACAAGATTTTAGATTTATTTAAACTAAAGATATTTAAATGAATTAAATTGACTTATTAGCACACCCCGGTTATAAACAAACTGCTCTGACTAAGGAATCATATAATACATAAAAGAGCTTTTCAATTTTATTTGAAAGATCTGGTAATGTTGTGACTGCAATAGCAAACTAACCCTTTCCCACTCCTCTCCCCGCGACCCTCAATGGAAGGGCTTAATCTAAGGTAAGTGCTGCTATGATTCTCCCCTAAAGTGCTCCTCTTTTGTTAACGGATTAATAGCAGTTCCACCTTTTTTTTATGTACTCTTTTCAAAATTTACTTTCGTCAGATAACTCAGGTATTTTTAAAATAATGCATTTTTTTTCTCAGTTATATATATTTTATTTTAATATTTTATGAACTTATAGTTATTTTAACTATAATTACTTCTAATGAGCAGATGCCAGCAAAAAAAAATAAAAAATACAGGCAATGTCGTGCCATTTATATTTGACATTTTTAATAAAATTATGAGAAATTATTATATACATGGTTTGTAGATTAGGTATAAAAAAAAAAAAAATCAAAACTCATGAAAATTTCATTCCTGATATAATTAAATGAAAAAAATAAAAACAAGATTACCCGTTAAAAATGGATAGCACAGTGATAGTTATTATTATATTTAAAACTGTTATAATTCAAAAGTAACAGTTAATTTATTTACTGAAAAGTTAAATAAATTGTTTAAAAATGGATTCACGTTAAGAAAAAATAATTGCTCGTTGAAATTAACAGTGGTTTTATTTTTTCCCCACTATTTCGTTTCATACTTATATGTCATATCATTGTGCCGCTTTTCTTCAGAAATTTTTAGAAAATCTATCGTCTTTTGTTGAATAAGTTTGCTGGTACATCCGTGTATTAAGTCGTATGAAATCTTTTGTATAAAGTCAGCGTGATTTTGTACTGGGGGTATGTGTAAGTCGTGAATGTAGAATTTCGTTACTGAATGAGCAGTTGATAGCAGATAGATACTTAACGTTTTTGATTAGAAAGTCTACGAACATTTTTTTTTTTTATTTAACACCAGATTGGCCTGGTGGGTCTTACATGGTTAATGTAAGAGGTAATTTTTTTTTACAATTGATTATGAGGGGAGAGGGGTATAGTCTCATATAAAAGACACTCTAACTACACACAACGTTATAAATTAAGATAAAATAAAAGTTAAGTTAATAACAAAAAAAAATGAAATTTATAAATTTAACAAAATAAATAATTAACTTCTAATTGAAAAAAAATTAATTTTAGGCAAAAGGTGAAGAGAAAAAAAAATTAAAATAAAATGAAATTTTAGAGTGGCAATAACAGAACTGATAAATATAGAACTTATGTCCTGCTCCCGCCTGGGCTCCAGTCTTCGGCCTGTGGTTGGGTTTCCCAAGTGTATAGGTCACTGCTCCTTAACTGTTGGTAACTGGGAGTAGAACTTCATGAAATTTTTTTTGGTTAAATCGTCTATTGTCTCCATTTGTAATTCTTGATGCAATGGGCTGTTTCTTACAAACCAAGGAGCGTTAACTGCAATTGTTAGGACATTATTTTGACTCCCCAGACTACAACCATACATCAGCCTGGATTTAGAATTGTTTTAAAAATAAGAATAGCTGTTTCTGGTTAATTTTGGATTTGATATTTAGGATAGGATATAACATTGTTAACCTTGCGTAGGTTTGAGTCAGTTTGATGTAGAACAAACATTAGAGTACGCATGAAAAAGGAGCTAAAATATTGTTTGGCACTGATTATGCTTGATTGCTTTATTTTTTTTTAACTTACATGAGTTGAGGAAATGAAGAATGAATCATTATTGCTGCTTAGTATTTATTTTATGGTTATTCTTTTATTTATTACTCCATGAAGTTTTATTATTACTGTAAGATTATTTTTTCAATGATTCAGAACAAGATATATATTCATAAAACCCGTATATCCGTGTTACAATGGAACTGCATCGATTTTTGTGTCGGTTGTGAAGCCTCATCGATCAGACTCAATAGGTACGTAATAGAACTGTAATAAGGTCGATAGAAAATAAGAGAATCCTAATAGAAAGCTAGCCGACGGAGGGAGAAGAATGCCTGGACGAGGTATATTGGAAGGGTTAGAGGAACCTCCTCGTTAGGGCAAACTAATTTCCGCTCTAGGGAGGTGAGCCACCGTTCTACACTCGTTAACCAGATCCCCTCCTCACAAATAGCCCTACATAAATAATTCATCTAGCCCTTTCTTCCCTAAACAAAATTTAACAGCCTAATTTCGTCCATATATGAGTAAAGAATTAGCTAAGTTGATTGTTAAAATTTGAATATTTATGTTCAAAAGCGGGGTTAAAAAAAAAAAAAATGTTACTGCCACATCCTTCGCCTGTTTATTTTTTTTATTTTCGAGTCGGTTTGAAACATAATGCTAGAGCTAACTGTTATTCGAACAACTTTATACATACATATTTTAAAATAATTTATATTTAGGTAACGTTTCGCAAATTTGTTGTTTGCTTAGTCATGCCCTACAATTAAAAAAAAATTAAAACAAACACTAACATTGACTAAACCCTAAGAGTCTAACAAACCAACAGCATTAGATACTACACAATTCCTTACATAGCAACACTTCAGAGGTACGTAATAACAATTACTTTATTATCATAATCATGAGATATAGTTGACCGTGGATGACTTACGAGGAGAAGATGGTTGGGGTGCGGTCAAAATATAACACAAATAAGTTGAAGTAACTTATTTAATCGTGCCAACGTTTCGGACAGAATTTTTAGCCTTCATCAGGGCTAAGAACAGAACAAGATAACAACCAATGAATACAGATAATATAAACAGAATGACAATAAGTTAAATAATTATACAAAACGAATTTAATAAAATAAAGTGATGAGAGAAGTGGAAAATAAAATGTATACATAGGTAATTAATAAATTAGGTAATAATAAAGTAGGTAAAATACCATAATTAAGGAAATAAAATAAAAATGAAGTAATATAATGCAAAGAAATATGAATATATTAGTTTATTAATACTTTAAAAATTAAAATTATGGAAATAAAAATAAAAATGAGAGAAAGGAAAAAAAAAGTAACAAATGAAATGTATAACCAATATTATATGTATAATAAATCAATGTAACAAATGAATTATGAAACCATAATAGATAAAGAGGCAAAAAATAAGTAATGTTTAACAAAAGAAATTTAATAGAAAAAAAAAAAATATATATATATATATATATTTGAAAACAACGATAATAATATATGGTGAACATAACTTATAACGTGGGAAAGGAAAATTGAGAAAATAATAGAAAAGAAGGGATGAATTCCAATGGATGAGCAAATTTCTCATTTTCTAATAACTAACAAACAAAATCAAATTTTCCAGGTTGAATAAATTAAATCAAATAATGAATAGAATCTGTTTTTAAGTTGTGAATGTAAGTGAAGGAAGGAAAGTATTTTGTTAAAAAGTTTTAAATCTAAAATATAAATTAAAAAAAAAAGTTATATGTGACAAGGGCAATTAGGCTGCAATTTTAAGATTTAAAAAAGAAATGACATCAATATTGAAGGTGGTATCCTTGAGAATGGCCTGAGGGCCGAAACGTTGAGGAAATTTTAAAGAATAAAAGTTGAGAGGAAAAAAAAGGATCAAAATTGTTTTTAATTGATAATGTAACGAAATATCTAAAAAGTCCAAACACTTTGCTTTGCTAACTGGTTTATATCTAATTCCAATGCAATTATTGTTTGCTGAATCATCTCTGTTATTGGTTCAATTAATTAATTTGTTGGTAATCTAATTATTTAAAATAAGGATAAATGACATCCGGCACGGCAAAAAAAATGGGTAATATGTTCTATATGCTGTTACTATATTATATAATATTAGGGGGGACGGCCTTTTTCTTTTTTTTTACTATATTTTTAGGATTTATATATATATATATATATATATATCTTAAAACGTAATACTAGAACACCATGAAGGTGATATTTTCAGTTTCTTGGTTTAGGAGCCGTCTATAGCTTAAGGAGTTGAGGCGTAGTTCTTCTTAGCCTAGGAACTGCAGCGGCACTGGTTCGAATCCGTTCTGAGAGTGATAGACTTTTATATCTGTGGCAGTCCACAGGAAACGAAAACTTGACTCTCCAGCGTGGTGTTAGAACAGGGCGATATTATAACCTCCCCCTCTCCCGAATGTCAGAAATGACCAGATAGGGCGACATGAATCTAATAAAAATCGATCCAAGTTAATTAATCGTAATAGAAGCACTACATAATTAATAATGTCATTTAGTTTATGTGTTTTCAAATCTAGAAGGCGGTTTGTAATGCCACAATAAGTGAAGTTATTAAAGAATTATTTTATAAACAAAGATATTGTTTCTTGTTTATCCACCAAATCCAAGAAATTGAGAATGATTGTTCAAGTCTTTCTTCAACATCATGGATTGTTATAGAGACCTCAGAAAAAATTAAAGTAAAAATTCAAGAAGTAATGATAACAGAAAAATGCATTTGAATATTAAATGTTGCTTAAACGGAAACTATCTCAATTTAAATGCTTTATGTGCCAAAAATACTAAATTAATTTTTATTCAATAGATTTCAAAACGTTCCGATAAAATAAGTTAATTCAATAAATCATGTATGCATTTCCTTCAATTAGCAACCATTCATCCATTCAGAGAAATATATCATTTAAATCTATAATTCATACAAATATATACTGAACGAATCGAAAGTAAGCAATCAAGGCACTAAAATAATATTGAAGATATTATCCAATTGTATGTATTTATCCAATTAGTTTCAATCTCGTGCAACTTAAGCTTAATATAGGATTGTAACCAAAGGCTTCTTTTTAAACTGAAACCATTACGCCTTCACACCTTTTGTATTACTTTTTTATTCCATTACTCCATTCTGTAAAAAAAAATTTCTTCAGAATCTTCTCGGCATCTCTTCTTTCTAAGTAATAAAAAAAGAAGACGCACTTGAACATGGATAACAGGAATGAAACTAGAAAACCCGATTTTTACACAAGAATTATAACAACAATTTTGTTTTGGTGAGTTACTTTTTATCATATAAGCTCATCATGATTCAATGCATGATTAACGAAAAAGCAATAAATGTATATTTAACTCATTACAAAATTGAATATGAGGAATTTTTGAACGACCCCACGAAGTTATTGATATCAACCTAGAAATTGCACTGTGTAGTAGACTGTACAGGTTCGAACTAAGGCAAATCTCTAAGACAAAGACATTTTATAAAATAAAATGTAAAATATTTTTATCAAGGCCGTGCTATAACCTCAAAAATACTGCTATGACACTATGTTAACAGATTTTATAAAAGTATATGGTTAATAAATGATAAGGTAACGATTGGATGCGACCCAAGGATGCATCATTTAATAACGACTGCCTTGGTGGAAACTGTATGATAGATGCCATCATGGCAGTATTTATATCTATGACAGTATGTGAACCTAATTTAACATTAAAACTCCTTTACATAGTGACACATTACGGCCACAGTAACAAATGCTCTAGTCACTACGATGGTGGAAACTGAACGATATTTATTGTCAAGACATTTATCGTAATTATCTTGGAATATATCAATTCAGATCAAACCATTGTTTCAATGGTAACAGAAACAAATGTGGTCTACTTGAGAATGAACACATGTATCAAAAAAAATAATAAAAAGTTAAAATATATGTTGGGTATATTCATTAACATTTTATCAATTATTAATTAATAAATTAATTGTTGTTGATTGTTGCTTAAAGGCGTAAAACTCTCTGGTCATCAACGCCTATGGCATGATAAAAGTAAAAAAAAAAGTAAATAAAAAATTAAATATAATAAATAAAAAACATTAAAAAATAAAAATCGAAGAAAAGTTATAATTTATAAAGAATGCGATGTGCTTTTAAAAATTCAAACACTAGTGTAATTTTAGCTTCCCCATCTGTGAGAGCTTTTGATAAATTTGGGGTCAGTCCTATCCAGTTTATTATTGGCAAATAGTGAGTACATTATTCAAAAATATGTCTAATTGTAAGAATGGACTGACAATATTTGAACGTTGGAGGTGGCAGTTTTCTGATCAGGTGAGAGTGCGTGAGGAGAGTATGACCTATTCTCAAGCGGGCCAGAGCAACCTCCTCCCTGCGGCTGTTGCGGTAACATATTGACCATGGTTTTACTGATCGTTTTATTTCTTTTAATTTACTCGGAGAGCTTTCATCCCACTTGAATACAAAGCATTCCTGTAAATCATTTATAAAAATATAATACATTGAACCTGACTTTGATAAAATATATTTTGTCGGAGTTTTATCTTATCAAAGTTGAATTATTACTTAATTACATATTTCTCGTCTAGCTTCTTTTATAAACAAAGAACTTTGATATTACAGCACCGACCTAAGAAATATTTATAAGACCTTAAAGGACCATAATCCTAAGATCTTGACAGATTTTCGAATATTCAAAAGGATTAAAAGAGTGAGAAGATTACTGCTGAATCGGTTTCGAAATAATGGATTACAGATTTATGAATGAAATACACAATGGAAAACAAGGATCGTAGATTACTGAAGTTGGAAAGTCCTGTATCTGCTATCTCACATGGTTGCATTATTACTCTACCTCTACCTTACTAGAACTAGGGCAATTCGATTTATTTAATTGAAAAAAATCCTGATTCACTCCTGATGTACTTTTGTTTGTTTCTTAGTTTTGAAACAAACAGACTCTTCTGACTGAATCTTTGTTCGATTTTGTTTATCCTATTGCATTTTTATTTGTATTAAAACGAACATAAAATTTAATGGTTATGTTGTTTACTAATTTCCAAGTTTGAAATATTGATGAAATTGAACCTAAAAATTAATATTCAGAAAAATCATAATACAAATAGTATAGTTACAATTACATACTACGAAAAGAGTAATTTACTTGACTATTTTCTAATTTGCTGGTTTATAGACCTACGAATACATACATTAAAAAACATAGTAACTTGTATCTAATTTTCTGTGCATGAGAGTCCTGTGCTACCTATAATTTTGACTTGAACTACCACTACCGGGAAATAAACTACTGGATGTATGTTCTATATATGTTAATAATTATTGTACTTTCACTTTTTCCTTACTACTGCCGGATTTCATTGGGCTAAACTCTTTACAACATTACTCTATTCTGACAATTAAGGATTTCTGTTCTATAGAAAGTTGTACGTGGTAGAGGACATAAAGAGATTCGATATATACCTCAGCTTCAAAGACTGCTGACGTAGAGACGGAGCCATTACCACTGCCTGAAAAATAAATATAACGATTATTCGGAAGGCCGTGAAAAGGGTGTGACCTATGGGGAGGTGAATTGAACATGTGGAATGGAGAGGGAAGTTTTGGGAGGGGTTGGAAATGGGACGGGTTCCGGAGGGCCTTAAAGAGTTTCTACCAGATTTATTGTGCTGGCTGGACGAAGATAGGAGAGCCGGTACCGCTGTCAGATAGTGCCGTCTCGACAAAGGCCATGTCAGAATCTCCTTCGGCAGGAGCGAGTGTGTCCCTGATTGTCTTAGCAGTAGTAACTCCACTGACCAGCTATTAGAGGAAAACTATTCTATTACATATAATACCTGTGATAGTATATAAATATACTGTAAGAATATATTTATATGCTATTTGGTCAGTCACCTTTAAGACTGTCGACATAAGATGTACTTCTTGTCTTATACCATTTAGTCTAGGTGATGGCTGATTTGGCGAAATATTAGATGGCTAATTACACAGGTCAGCAAAATTAAACTTTTTGAAATTTAATTTGATAATTTTAACTTCAGTTAATAACTGATATTTTGAAAATGTATGATAAGTAATACCAGCTATGAAGCACAAAAATCAAGAAAATTGTACCTCAACAGATTAAAATAAAACAGATAAATTATAGCACCGAAAATACTATTGTATATAAATTATATATTATAAATAAAAAAACAAAATCTAACCTACTAGAAAATTAGGATTTAAGATATAAGATAATGTATCTGTAAGTGTTCAAATACGGGTTAAGTGTGCCTTAAAATTAAGTAAATCTAATTTATTGTTATGTTCAGAAATAGGGAAAATACCTCTTACCAAAGGCACCAAAAGCTTTAATATGCCTAAGTAATATACGACCTCTGCGACAACGTAACAAAGAAAACATTAATAACTGAACTTTATACCTCGAGTTTACTGCACATAAAGTGAATAATTCAACAAAGATACGATATAAGGCAGGTTTATTGGAAAATATTGGCTGTCTTCCCTCCCTCACATTACCCTTACCTTTGAGTTAAATCTGATTTGTTTTGAGTACCTTTAATATGAAACGCTTTTTCCCGGTGATGTAATGATGTTTGAGCTCGAGACACAAATAATAATAGGAGTTTTTCAATGAAAAAAAGACACTGTGAAGAGAATCTTATATCAAACA
The DNA here is from genome assembly GCF_000696795.3 of Halyomorpha halys. Taxonomy (NCBI): domain Eukaryota; kingdom Metazoa; phylum Arthropoda; class Insecta; order Hemiptera; family Pentatomidae; genus Halyomorpha; species Halyomorpha halys. The sequence continues at coordinate 441,053 of NW_027108587.1, forward strand.
GAGCTAATAATTTATCAATAAATGATACGGTTTCTTAGAAATGAGTTCAATGAAGTATAAGTTTCCCAACTCATAAGTAATGGTCTCTTCCGAAAGGCCCTACAAGATCTCAGACCGGACAAAGAAAGTTATAAAAGTACCAACTTTCAACGATGGAGTTCAGCTAAAAGTTGAGCGAAAACGTGAAGGATCTCAGTTGATGAGGTGGAGTAGGTTGCTACCAATTCCTACTATATATACACTTCTAAAGAAGAGGGTTGCAAAAAACATAACTTTAGCTGAAACAATTCAATCGAAATTTTTAAAATATTTTTTTGATTACAAAGAATATTATTGGAATATTATAAGAAAAAAAATTCTCTCAAATGCCTGCAAATAATTAACTCATATTTTTTTCTCTAATTGAGATATCATTTAAGTAATAAAATATAACATCACAAAAATTCAGCTCATAAATTGCACAACTAACATCAATAGCCAAAAATGAATAAGAAAGATTCAACCATTTCTTTCTAATATTTATAATTTAAAGGGAAAATGTATGCCCTTAAACACTTACACACAAGTAATGCACGTAAGTTTGATAATACGCCAACAGAGCTCGAAATGTCAATAAAGAAAATCAATTAAATGAAGGGTATTACAATTCTCTTGAAATTATGAACAGTGTAAGATAATAAACTTAATTCGAATAAATAAATTATTTAAGCTTAGCAAAAATTAATAAATTATTTCTTTAAAATTTCACAAAAACAAAAGTAATATTCCAAACCCCTGGTAAATATTAATTATCGAGTTCCATTAATCCCATTCCACCTAGGGATTAATGGAACCTTTTGCAAAATATGAAATTAGGGACCCAAAGCAATGGTAAGCTTCTCTACTCAAGTTCTGAGTGGCACTCAGCCTCTACTGAATTTCAAGATTATGGTGACGCGGTTGTGTGGGATGATCCGATATCTCATAGTTATACAGGCTCCGTATATGTGTAACAGAATACATAGCCTGTT